>NC_085871.1:29113575-29133575 GCF_034702125.1 Engraulis encrasicolus
GTCTTACATGTGCGTGCACACACACACACACACACACACACGGCAGCAGTAACAGAAGTCCACATAAGGCGGGCAGGCAATCTCCTGTTGAAATGTGGACATGAAGCAGCCCGCCACATAAGTGGAGCGAGCCTGCAAGGGTTCAGCGTCAGTGGACTGGGGTGCTGGGGCGATGATTGTTGTGTAGTATGGTAGAGAGCAGTGCATTGGGGTGGCGGAGATAGAGAATTGGAGTAGATTTCAGTGGACTGGGCTGGTGGGGCGTAGGGCTGTAAATCACAGCTTCCATGACGATACGATTCGATATTGATAACCTAAAGCGATTCGATTATTTTTGATACTTAAAGGAACAGTCCACCCTTTTTTGATTTTCACATATTTGCTGTATTTCCAAGCATTATTCATGAATGTGCATATCATTTTCTTCTCAGTGTTTTCAGTACTCAGATTTATTGGATCAGAATTATTAGCATAGCTTAGCATAATCACTGGAAGTAAATGGGCAGCATTAGCATAATAATAAGAATGCCCCACGATACGATATGATTCCATTCCATTTTTCCCCCCAATTCGATTCGATCGGTGGTCGTAGGATTAATGCATCGATACATATTGATTATTTTGTTACACCCCTGGTGGGGCGATGAGTTTGTGTGCTGGGATTGTAGCGGAGACCTGGCCGGGGTGATGAGGACAGAGACTGTGAGTGTACAGAGTAAAGTATATGTGTACATCAGAAATGACCAAAGCGACAAAGTAGCCGAGGTAATCACACAACGACCCTGGCTCGTCGGCCTGGGACATTCAAAGACACAAACATTCCAATTGGTTTTCGCCCGAACCGTATCATAGCTCATGATCATATTATTAGCTGGCTAATAATCGCTGAACTGGTTGCCATAGAGAACCTCCATAGACAAATAATGACTTCCGTCTCTCTGGTCGCCTTTGGTGTACACAACACTGTTAATGCTCCCAGTGATTTATTTGCACGACGTTTCGGACCTTGAAAAAGGACGAAGGTCCGAAATGTCGTGCAAATAGATCACTGGGAGCATTAACAGTGTGGCGGACTTCCATCATTTATTTCAGTTACTTTATTTTGTCCAGCACCTGTACTACTGACGTGTGCGCATTCTCTACCTTCTTTGCCTTTGGTGTACACACAAAATAAGTCTGCAAAGGGTCCAGTGTTTAGTGAATTGGGGTGGAGTATTAGTGCAGTAGTATGGTAGTGAGGACTGTGTTGTGGTGGTGGTGACAGAACTAAAGTACTGGAAGCATGCAAGGGTTCAGCAGCTTCAGAGAATTGGAGTGGCGGAGTGTCCAGGTGGGTGTGAATGCTAGGGTGATGATGGGAGAAGAGCACAGTGGTAATGATGGTGACTGGTCTACTGATAGGATTGATGACTGGCCTGTTGTGGCTGGATTGTGTACTGTGGTGAGAGGGGACTACTATGGTGTGGGAAGTGTTTATTATGAAGGGAACAGAGCGCTGTTGGTGAGAATTGAGTAGTGCTGAGGTGGGAACTGACTGCTGAGGGGGGAATTGAAAACTGTGGTGGGAATTGTGTACTATGGTGCGAATTGGGTACTATGGTGGGAATGGGGTACAATGGTGGGAATTGGTGGGAATTTGCCCCAAGAAGTAAAGTGGGACTGGGATGGGTGGGTGGAGTGTTTTGTGTGTGTCTGTCCTGCTACGTCAGACTTGGGGCTGTGCTGACAAGACGGAAAAAAGATTGAAAAGAAAAAAAACAGTGGCACAGAGAAAAGGGAGCGTGTGACAATAGAGTATGAGGGGAGGTCGGGGCGCAGAAAGTCCGAACAGACATGGCAAGAGGTTGAGGAGAGTCTTTAGGTCTTGGAAGTGAGAGAAAACAAGATAAGAACAGCAAATGAGAAATGATAGAGTGACATGAAGGCACAGGCAGGGAGAGAGAGAGGGAGAGAAAGCGAGAGAGAGAGAGAGAGAGAGAGAGAGAGAGAGAGAGAGGGGGGGAGAGAGAGAGAGAGAGAGAAGGGGGTACAGTCGAGCTAAGGCAAGAAGCAAGTAGTTGCAAAGTAATTGCAAATGAAAACGCAAAACAAGGAAAGGCAGGCATAAAAGAGATCAAGAGAACAGAGAGAGGAACAAAGATGAGAAACAAAGCAAAAAAGAAAAAGAAAGAGAGAGAGAGAGAGAGAGAGAGAGAGAGAGCTCAATACAGGCCTCCATAAAAGTGTGGAGTTACTGACGCAGCCATTCACCATCCCACCATACTGAGCGCGCACACACACACACACACACTGGTGCTAGACCCAGACACTCGTGCTAGGCCCAGTACCCCATCTGGAAACCATTACACACACACACACACACACACACACACACACACACACACACACACACACACACACACACACACACACACACACACACACACACACACACACACACACACACACACACACACACACACACACACACACACACACACAGGAGGGAGGGAGGGAGGGAGGCAGAGAAAAGAGGAGGAGGAGAGGGAAAGGAAAAGGGAATGTGAGAGTGTGAGTTTATGGTGTGAGAGTGACTCCAGTGTGTGTGTGTGTGTGTGTGTGTGTGTGTGTGTGTGTGTGTGTGTGTGTGTGTGTGTGTGTGTGTGTATGTGTGTGTGTGTGTGTGTGTGTATGTATGTGTGTATGTGTGTGTGTGTGTGTGAAAGACTCGTAATCTATTCACAATGTGGGAGCGAGCATGAGCACCAAAGCCTTTGATTTCTTCCCCTTCCCTCCAATTCCTCCCTCTCTCCCTCCCTCTCTCTCTCCCTCCCTTTCTTCTCTGCTTTCTCCTCTTCCCTCCTTCTCTGGCACAATCACTTCTGCTGCCCCTGTACGGTTACTGTACTCTCCTCTCCTGTGTGTGTGTGTGTGTGTGTGTGTGTGTGTGTGTGTGTGTGTGTGTGTGTGTGTGTGTGTGTGTGTGTGTGTGTGTGTGTGTTCTCTGCTCTAGTTCTGCAGCGAGGGCCTGGTTTTGTGCTTCAACACCAGCCATATGTTTTTTTTTCTCTCTTCTCTTTTTTTATTGGCTCTAGCTGCCCCCAGCCCCCCACAGCACAACTACAGCACTGTAAGCAATGCATGGGCCTCATGCACTGGAGTGGACTGAACACACAGACACACACACACACACACACACTACTTTCACTGCCCTGAGAAGGCCTTGGGAGCAGCAAGGCATGACGCCTGATTTGGTGTGCAGCCCGGCAGGGGGCCTGGGCCCCGCACAATAACATGTCGCTTTCTCCCTCTCCCTCTCCTCCTTTCTCTCAATCTCTCTCTCCCTCTCCTCCTTTCTCTCAATCAATCTCTCTCTCTCTCTCTCTCTCTTCCTTTCTCTCAATCAATCTCTCTCTCTCTCTCTTCCTTTCTCTCAATCAATCTCTCTCTCTCCCTCTCTTCCTTTCTCTCAATCAATCTCTGTCTCTCCCTCTCTCACTTTCTCTCAATCTGTGCCTCTCTCTCTCCCTCTCTTCCTTTCTCTCAATCTGTGCCTCTCTCCCTGTGCCTGCCTCTCTCTCTCTCTCTCTCTCTCTCAATCTCTCTCAATCTCTCTCTCTCTTTCTCAATTTCTCTCTCTCTCTCTCTCTCTCTCTCTCTCTCGCTCCATCTCTCTCTCCCTTTCTCTCAATCTGTGCCTCTCTCCCTGTGCCTCTCTCCCTGTGCTCTCTCTCTCTCTCTCTCTCTCTCTCTCTCTCTCTCTCTCTCTCTCATGTGATGGGATCTCCCTCACAGCCATTGACACACTCAATGCAACTATGATTCATCACATACAGTTTACTACACCAGTTGCTGAGGTACATGTAGCCACAGCAAAATGGCATGACATGCAAGGACAAAACAGTATTCAAAATACTGAAAAAAATGAGAATTTAGTGTGCATCATAGGTAATTGTGTAAAACTAGCTTACTACACTGAATTGAAGAGCCATTCCAATTCATACTTTGATTTAAGAATGGTTTACTAGAAAAAGAGTTTCTTATTATTTTTTTGCCCCGATTCTGTTCACTTCTAATTGAAAACATCACGTGGTGTTAATGTTCTGATTTCTGTTCATTTAAGCTCACAGTTGTGACTGGCAGGCTGCAGACGGACACGTATAAACTGCTACAATAGACAGTGATTTGGTCGTCTCCAACACACACACACACACACACACACACACACACACACACACACACACACACACACACACACACACACACACACACACACACACACACACACACACAGTGTGGATATCCGCCATCTAAGCGGCATGACTAGGCTGTGTGTGTGTGTGTGTATGTGTGTGTGTGTGTCTGGAGTGGTGTGGAGTGCTGCACACAGAGAGGCGATAAGAGTGAGCTCTTCTAAACACCGCCACTTCCTCCTTTGGCTCCCCCAACACGCGCTCCATCAGATAAATACACACACACACACACAACTCTCCTGGGCCTTTTTGACTATCTGACCTTAGTCTGTGTGTGTGTGTGTGTGTGTGTGTGTGTGTGTGTGTGTGTGTGTGTGTGTGTGTGTGAGTGTGTGTGTGTGAGTGTGTGTGTGAGTGTGTGTGTGTTGCGTGTTGCCTCCTATCCCACACACACACACACACACACACACACACACACACACACACACACACACACACACACACACACACACACACACACGACGGTGTACATGTGCATTGCATTGGCTTGCGAGAAGCCCAGACTATCTGTGCTCTTTGTAGTGATAAGATTATGCGCGTCTGTGCTCTCAAGTGGGGTAGGTATGAAACACTTGAGCTAATAGATGATGTAGCGTGTGTGTGTGTGTGTGTGCGCGCGTGTGTGTGTGTGTGCGTGCGTGTGTGTGTGCGTGCGTGCGTGCGTGTGTGCGTGTGTGTGTGCGCGCGTGTGTGTGTGCGCGCGCATGTGTGTGATTAACCAACATTGTGGCCTTTAGCTCTTTTTTGACGTTATCTACACAGTCACGCAGTTATAGCATTTCAGTTGTAGGCCCCACTGGGTGTGGGTGTGGGTGTGTGTGTGTGTGTGTGTGTGTGTGTGTGTGTGTGTGTGTGTGTGTGTGTGTGTGTGTGTGTGTGTGTGTGTACACCATTACACAAGAGAAGAGGTGAACATATTGTGTGCTATAGATCCCAAAAAAGGGAATGTTTGTGGTTTGCACGAGCGAGAGAAACAAACTAATATGGAGCTAGAGGAGGAAGGGGGAGAGGGACAGGAGTGCGGACCAGTGCCTCAGAGACTTTTTACACCCCCATTTCCTCGTGTCGGAGATTTAACAGGACTTCTCATTATCCTCCCGTTCCTACACACAGGGATACAAGGCACACACACACACACACACACACACACACACACACACACACACACACACACACACACAAAGATCGCTTCCGCGTGTGTGTGTGTATTGTTGAAGAGCACACACTTTGTCTATTCTGTCACACACACACGCACACGCACACGCACACGCACACACACACACACAACTGCATGTCTTTTCCAGTATTATGCATCTGTTCCCATCAAATAAATCACAACTGAACTTAACTTCTCTCTTCCCCACCTCCCTCAATCTATCCATAACCCCCCACATGTGCCCCCCCGCCTACGGCTCCCCACCACTGCCTTAACCATTCCCATGTCAAAGGGTGTGTGTGTGTGTGTGCGTGTGCGTGCAGCTGCAGATTCAGCACTAGTGTATCGGGGCCCGTGCCAAACAAAAGGGCCCACACTCGTTAGCTGCTCAATCTCTTTCTTTCCCCCCTGTTCGTCCCACTAGTCTCTCTCACTCTGTCCGTCTCCCTGTTGCTCCTCTCTCTCTCTCTCTCTCTCTCTCTCTCTCTCTCTCTCTCTCTCTCTCTCTCTCTCTCTCTCTCTCTCTCTCTCTCTCTCTCTCTCTCTCTCTCTCTCTGTCTCTCTCTCTCTCTCTCTCTCATTTGCCTTATCGCTCTCATTCTCTCTCTTTTTTTTCTGTTCTCTCTCTCTCGTCCCTAAGATTTGCCCGAGAAAACGCTTGTAAATTAGCAGGCCACAGCGCCAAGAATTTATACCTCCCTTGCCTGGAATTCTCTCCCTCACTCACGTGTGTGTGTGTGTGTGTGTGTGTGTGTGTGTGTGTGTGTGTGTGTGTGTGTGTGTGTGTGTGTGTGTGTGTGTGTGTGTGTGTGTGTGTGTGAGATGAGGCAGAGATTTCTGTTTGGATGTGCATGTGTGGAAAGTGAGGTGTGTAAGTGGCAAAGAAAAAAGGAGAAATTTAAAGTAAGACCACGAGAGAGATGCAAGGAAGGAAAACAGTTCCAGATTGGGAAAAAAACAGCACAGAGACAACAACTCATGCAAAACATGTATGTCTACATGATAAAAACAAAAAGATTTTGAACACAAATGGCCCAAGTGAAATTACCCCACTCTCAGAGCAGTGAGCAATCAACACACTTTCTGTGTTGTGTTATTGTCAGATATCGTATTATAACAATGTCACACACATTTCAGTGTCATTTCACCCTAAGGACCCACTGGAAAGTAGTAAAAAAAAAAAAAAAACAATACCAAAAGTGTAAACCATATGCATTTGGCAACCATTATTGCATAACATTATTCATTTATTTCAAAGAAAAAACTCAACAGACAAAAAGTCAGAAGTCAGCCCTTTAATGCTTTAATGAAGTCTATAAGACCCGCGTAAATGTCACCAAACTACTTTTGTATATGGTATAAAATGACATGGGGTTGGGGCCCCCTTCTTTAATGACAAAAGGCGGATTGAGATGCAAAATCTTGGCCTTCTTGTTTTACGACAGCAGTAGATCCCCGCAAGGATAAGCCCTATTCAGCGGGGGCCATGGTTGGAGAAAGCACCCTGCCGTGCTTTTAGCGGAGAGGAGGCTACCCCCACTAGCTATGTAAATGTCATTTCTTTGCTACAATTAACGCACCGTTCCGCATAGCAAATGTTGCCATTTCAATGTTCTCTGGATAAATGTGTAACTACTACAAACGCCACAATGAATCACAGGACTGCGCTTAAACAAAGGTTAAAATCCAAACTTTGTAGGCTGAGTTCACGTAGTGTGTACACAGGCTAGTGAGCTAATTTCAAACTTTCCAGGTTGTATCTAAATATTCAGCGCTCACAATTCATCAACAAACTTGAACGCACATATGATTTGAAGGTGAGAATCGGGTTGTAGTAAAATGAACAATCTAGGACCAGCAGTAGCGTGTGGAACAGGCCCGATATATGAAGCGCAAACTAGCTCATGCGCAAAAAACAACACCGAGTTGAAAACCATTTAAATCGCAGCACACCCAACGAGGATATTCCCATAACAAAGATTCTATTTAAAACGTGAAAGAGAGAGAGAGAGACCTTTGCATACCCACGAAACACAAATAGCAAACATAAAAAACAATTTCAAGACCATGAAGGCGAGAAGAGAAATACCAGGCCGGTGAGTTTACTAACCCTAAGATTAAAAAAACAGCCCGGGATTTACGGTGTGTACTTACAACTGTTCGATCCAAAGCGGTAGATTATCAGGAACTTTCCCCAATTTGTGCCGAGCGCAGTCCAACAAAGTATCTATACATGTGCAGGGAGAAGGGCACGACTGTGATTTTTCTTCGTTTCCCAGTATTAGTTCCACTCGCCATATTAAGAGGCAAACAACTACATACTTCCCAGCCCTCAGCGGCCGCGCTGGCGGAGACATTTTCGACACGGTAAAAATTCCAACTCTTGTTCCCCAAAAACACGACCTTTTCCAAAACACGGCGATAAATCCCGAAATCGATCGAACTCCCAAGTCGCGAGGTAAGACTCTTCTCTAGAAAAAGATTCACAATTCTCAGCGTTCTTTGGTTGTTTTCCTCCGTGTATAACTAAAGAAAAGTGTGGAGCCTAAAGTTTCCGTGAGACCTCCTCCATGCCTTCGACAAAAGTTTCGGGCTACACTTTTTTCTCTGTTCTATGGAGCCACATGCCAGACTCCCGTTGCGCACTCTCCCATTGGCTGTTGGAGTAGCCTACTGCACAAACAGCGCTCGTGTGGCCGCTCAAAGGATCGTGGGACATGTAGTAGCCACACTACCACACCATGGACGACGCCGCCGATGGGGACGTACAAGAACAAGTTGAGGCTTGAGATGATTTTTTCAGATGATTATAAGAACTTGCAGTGATCGTTGTCTTCCAATAGCAAATCGCACCTGGTGAGTCGATGCGCAATGCGTCCTGATGGGCATATCCATGCTCAAAATGTCCAATGCGCAAATTGATGTCCATTATGTAGTTAAATTATGACATTAAATGTCTGAAGTAAATCCCTGAATTAAATCATTGCTATAGCCTACTATAAAACATATGAACATCATCTTTCACAATACGCTGTCTGCTATAGTTGGTTTGCCATTATAAAGAAATGAAACCCAATCTGCCAATAGGCTTTTTGTTTTGTTCCCCATCAGAGACAGTGGTTATTTTCGTTTTATTGTTTATTATCATCACAGGATGTTCAGTTTTCTTCAGATAATGGGTCGCAAGTTGAAACTGATCAAGTATCAAATGCTTGAAAGGATTGCAATATATCTCTTTCACTTACAACATCATGATAAGGAGATTAGAGCTTTTCTCTGGGACATTAAATACCTATAGTTAATTAGCTCTGCTATTTGTGTATCACCTATGGCCCATTTTCTGGCCAACAGACTGTATGTTAAAGGTTCCTCTGATTGTCAAGCTAACACAGTTAAATGGCCAACTTCCATCTACAATCAGGAGTGGAGATGGGTGATAGAGGAGGCTACTTAGCATTACAAAGACCAGATGATGTATCTCCTTTGAACCTGTTAGACCTTAGGTGTGACTCGTCGAGACTCGACCTGACTCAACCTTTTAACCTGTTGACGGTGATACAGTCTTTACAGTCCTCATAGCCGGTGATAACCTTGGCCAGGCTCGGGACAAGTACGCAATAATGGAATGAGGACCCAGTTCTGAGCTCCCCTCTCTTCCTGGGCCCAGGACAACGGACCCACCCTCCCCTCCCCCATGTTGTCTGCCTTTACTCTTCTCATCAATCCACTGGCTCTCACTGTCTCTCTCTGCCCCATCATCGCCTCTCTGCGATGATGATGAATAAGTCATTAAGTAAATTGTATTTATAAAGCACATTAAAAAACAGTGCAAAACTGACCAAAGTGCTGTACAGTGTCTGGCTAGAGCAAAAAAAAGATAAACAAATAAAAACATTAAAGCATATTAGTAGCACATTTTTAGAGGCATTCCAATAGACAATAACTAGACAAAACAAAAACAAATAGACAAAATCTGCACACAGTGTGCAAGCCAATATCCCCTTTTCGCTTCAAGGAAAAAAAAGGAATCCACAGTCAGACAATGGAAGCCGTATTTATGCCGTATTTATTTATTTCCTGCTGATTGTGCAGGCCCCACGTTTGGGATGCATAGAATGGCGATGAGAGGGTGCTTTGATGTGTGACCACAGAGCAAGTTGTAGCCTAGGTAATATAATACCTTCATTTGGCCTTGATGACATCACCAAGGTGAGTGTGTTCAGTGTGTGAGTGTTTTCACCACATCCAGGTGTTTGTGGTGTGGAAAGACATGCTGATGAATAAACCAGTAAAATGATACATTGTTTTATACATTTGCTAAAAAAAACATTGGTATAATTGCCACAGATAAGACGAGTAATGTTACTGATTTGTAAAGCTGAAGCATAATGGTTGCATCTAAAATATACTGATCTCCACACGTCTGACCTCATACAACATTCTCTGTCTAAACCTGATAGCTCCATGGCCTGTATGGCTTCAACTCATCCAGGTGTCCAGGTGTCTTTGTGGTGGAGATGCATCATGTAATGGCTGTTGTTTTGAAGCGATTCAACAGAACTGTAATTGTTTTTGGCTACTCTTCATTTTACTCTCCCTGTCCTGTTGTCAGTTAAGTTCAAGACAATTAAGCGTCTTTTTAATGTTGGTTCAAAGACAGTTAGTTACACTAGTTGATTTGACTTGTTCACGTTCTGATTGATACAAGGAAACTAATACTGTATTTGTTTGTGATAGATTGAGATAGACTGTGGGGAAAATACATTGCTGCATCCACTTCACACTGTATGTTTGCGTTCCAGCTGACCACATAGCATGGCATACCTGACTGAAACTGCTATTTTGGCCCTGATATGAGGACCTCACAGAGGTAGGTTATTGGTTGTTTTCACCACATTCAGAATAGAGGTGCTTTACTCGAATCTTTGAGGCGTCCGGATTGATTGGATCATTCCAAGGAGGGTATCCGGATTAGACGGATCACTCGGATCACTTATTTAAAATAAATAAAAATAAATAATAATAATGAATTTTTTAAAACGTTTCTGCCGTTAAGTGGCTATGTGCCTCGCCTGTTGTCCCATTTATCAATTCACGTTGATAAATCAAAGAGTAAGACAGTTTGATCAACAAAACTCACTTTATGAATCGTCACAGTTCCTAAACTCATGCTGCGATCTGACCCACCTGGGTCTCCTCACTAAACATGCGACCACGACTCGAAGAGGCTTTGACAGCAGTGAAACGGCATGTTCCTGATTTTGCAATACATAATGTGTGTGTTTGTATTTAAGAAGACTACAAGTCAAATATTTGGGAGCAGAAGTCTAGTTGAGCAGGGATAGACAGGAGGTGAGCAGCAGATGACCACTCTCTTCCGCTGCGAGTTGCCTTGCGACTCGCACACTCGTGGCAAAAACGAAACTTAAGTGTTGATCCGATCCGTAGGGGATTCGCTGCGACCAACAACTCAGTCAGGATTCGTCTCACAGAGTCGCAGAGGGCGCCGCTGCTGACTCGGACCAGGGGAGTGACTCAATTGGCCACAACAGGCAGGACGGTTCAAACAGGCTCGATGAATGACGAGGCGGGAGTTGGTTCCGTTTTACTCAGTGAGTGTTCGTGACTGAACAGCATACTAGAGAGATTAGCGAATGGCTGTTGTAGTCAACTAGATATATTCCGGTTTCACAATTTCTCGCGCTGTAACTGCCATTTTGTTGACATATTAATGAAATGCCGTCTGACCCGCCTTTGGCGGATCAATGCATGACAGCCATCCGGTCTGTCCGGATGAGGTCTTGATCCGGCTCTCCAAACGGATCATCCGGGTTTTAATCAGCTCTAATTCAGATGTCCAGCAGTGATGGTGGAGAGACTGGTCACGTGAGTACCGTTCCGTTCACCAGGTGCTGTGGTCACATGACTCACCTGACCATCGAACTGGCCCAGGCATCGTTACAATGCTGGCTCCTGTCACAGTGCAAAAAGTGTGACACGTGCCTCGGAGGGTTAGGTTTGGGGAATGATGTTGGGTTGGGGTTAGAGTTAAGTTGTAGAGTTTACTTCAACACTATTCCTAGAGAGAGATACAGTATATTGGTCTTTTTAGACTTAA
Source organism: Engraulis encrasicolus (assembly GCF_034702125.1). Lineage (NCBI taxonomy): Eukaryota > Metazoa > Chordata > Actinopteri > Clupeiformes > Engraulidae > Engraulis > Engraulis encrasicolus. Next base: position 29,125,082 of record NC_085871.1, read on the forward strand.
TTAGTGACAGGATAGAAAGAGACAGGATAGTGGGATTTGAACCTGCAACACTCTGATGTAAAGGTCACTGACCACTGAGCCTTGGCTGCCCCATATGTGATCAGAATGGTTTTGAATTAACAGAGTAACATTTATGATTTATTTTGATCTGGGCGTGGCATATGACAGCTGTTGAATCACATACACAGTATACGTATATCAGCATACAGTACAACAGATGTGGGGGAATATCTATCTATCTGACACAGAGTTAAGGATTGGACAATGCTGGCAAGTACAGAGAATAGACGAGGTGTATGCTAGGCAACGATAGACACACACTCAACAAAGAAAATTGTTTCCTCATGAGTGTGTGTGTGTGTGTGTGTGTGTGTGTGTGTGTGTGTGTGTGTGTGTGTGTGTGTGCCTGTGTGTGTGCGTGCGCGCATGTGTGCATGTGTGCGTATGTGTGATCTTTTCTCAAATTCCCCTGGAAAGAATAACCCTACAGGCAAATTTCCATTCCTCTCCTCTTCTATCATCGACTTTAGGCGTCAAACAAACTTATGACAAGAACTTTTGGACAAACATCTCCTTCGTTTTTCTTACTGGCAGTGGTAGCTTTCAGGAGGCTGGAGATTTATATTGTGTTGCTAATCCAAGACCCATAGCCTTATCATACCAGGTACCATTGATAATCTGGCATACACATCTTTTTCCCGGTGGGCCGACAGTCCTCAGGGGTTGATGCTGTTATTTTTACATTAACATTTTTGATGGGCTGGCCGATTGGTACCATCTTTAAAATAGACTGTGGACTGAGCTATTCCTAATATCGTAGGCGATAGGGGTGGTACGGTTCACAAAATTCACGGTTCGGTTCATATCACAGTGTCAAGGTCACGGTTTTCGGTTCTCTATGGTTCTTTTTTTTAGTTCATGATAAATGGTGCACTGGGAATATTAAACAATATTTATATAACGGCAGCTATAAAGTGATGATGCGCAAGTTGAATTTGACCTTTTGCATGTGTCTGAGAACTGCCTCTTGTGCTAACCTGCGCTTGCACTTAAACTGTCGTCAGCTGATGTGCGCTGTCTGAGCGTTCCAAATGCCCTCTTTCAATTGGCTAATAGAATCGGAATTACCACTAAATATCCTACATATGGTTTGTATAGGCTTATAATGTGAAAATTGTGTGATTTTAATTGTGTCATCCTCTGATTGGTCTTATACGCTAATGTTTTAATCAGAGAGACTGGATAAGATACTCCTAGAATCTCTGTTTTACATATTTTTCTGGGCAGTACATGAATTGCGGTTTGCGACGGATTGCACGGTTCGGTTCGGTATGTGTTTGAATTGTACGTTTTCGGTTTTCGGTTTTCTGTGCGGTTTGTGCCATCCCTGGTAGGCGAGTGGGGCTGTGTGAGGGTGTTTGGGAGGTCAATGCCAAAAATGCCCGAGCTGTTTTTTGATCCCAGTCCAGCCCTGAAAGCAGGGAAGCATGGTGGCGAGAGACAAAAGACATTTTCATATAAAAGTAAATGGACACCAGTTGTAGTGGGGCAAGTCTTAACACAATGCTGACATCATCTTTGGGTTTACAGTAAAAGAAAAAAAAATGTGGCTGCATGACTGCTCCCTGGGGTGAAACAAAACTACAATCGTAAGAATAGGAATGACACTGGGCTCGCATATTTATGCATTGGGTTGGGCACAGCACAGCACATCTGCATTTTATTTTTCCAAAGACAATAGCCAATTCTTGATGGGAACGACTGATGCTCCAGCACTAGAATGGCCGAGGCCACTGATAGGTTTGGCTGGGCCCGGGATAAAGACATCTGAAAGGGCCCAAAAACCAACACACGTAACATATTGAGGACCCAATTCTGGGCCCCTTCTCTTTCTGGATCCTGGACAACTGACTCCTTTGTCCCACCCTGTCGGCTTCCCTGAGTATGCCATGCATCTCTAGGGAACTATCATGACAAAATGAGGAGTGAGAAAAAAACTTCTTGCATTTTTATTGTTGTTGCGAGTTGGGACATGATCTAAATATTGTAAAAGTTAATGTAAAAGAGCATGCAATGCTATGCAAAACCTTTGGGTTCTTTGGTATCTAGAGTAAAAAAATCCATATTTGAATTTAAAGCGTCTGTCTGTAAGTTTTACTGTTGATAAAGCCTCGAATCTTTTAGAAGTTGTACATGACTTATCCGAACATCCAAAGTTGAAAAATGCTAAACTTGCTTTTGCTAAATGCACATATTTCCCAATTTTAGCCGAAAAGTGAAAAAGTAAGTATTGAACTTCCTGTCCCGTCCTCCAAACCACCAGTGAAGTCATGTGATTGGTCAACTACCCTCACCCTGAAACCTGTTTGGCCGCTGAAATTTTGTAAACAAGACTATAGGCTTTGGCAGTATCTAGAGAACTCTTTTTTTCGGTAATGGGCTATTTCATGTACTGCTTTCGGAATGACAGTTTAAGGTAATATGACTAAAATTGCAAGTTGCAAACTTCCTCTTGAAGGAACTTTGGAGGGTAAAATAAAAATCCTAACACTAAAAATAAAAGATGCATTATTAGTTAAGCATAATTAGTTATAAGATGCAGGTAGTCACACCTTTTTCCGTGTGTGTGTGTGTGTGTGTGTGTGTGTGTGTGTGTGTGTGTGTGTGTGTGTGTGTGTGTGTGTGTGGGCAAATCACTTAGTGCACATACCCTCATGCACATACCCTCTTGGGTCAAGGTAGGTGGTGGACCGTGGCTTCAAGATGTGTGTGTGTGCGCATGTGCGTGCGTGCGTGCGTGCGTGCGCATGTGTGCGTAGGCCACTTGGGGCAATGTAGGTGGTGGATATCTATCACACTAATGTTGGCACCGATGGTTGGCACAGCCAATATACCCACGTGATGGATGACTGGCATACGTGTGTGGCACCTCACATGGAGAGGAGTGTGTTTGTGTGTCTGTGTGTGTGTGTGTGTGTGTGTGTGTGTGTGTGTGTGTGTGTGTGTGTGTGTGTGTGTGTGTGTGTGTGCGTGTGTGTGTGTCTGTGTGTGTGTGTGTGTGTGTGTGTGATGAGTTGCGTGCATGTGTGCTACCACACACAGCGAAAGCTACCATGGCGGTCTTGTGCATCAACGGATGTATACACCGAGCTGTTTGTGTGTGTGTGTGTGTTTGTGTGTGTGTGTGTGTTTGATGCTTTGGACCTCTAGGAAATCTCAAACACCGGCCGAAAAATCTTCTTCAGTGAAGAACACAGACCGTGCTGATCTCTAGTCTAGCATGTGTGAGTGCACGGCACTGTATTGCTAGTTTATTGCTACAGTACGTTGCACAGTATCACCAGAGATGGTAAGACTCTATAGCAGTGTTTCTCAAACTATGGGCCGGGGCCCACTGGTGGGCCCTGAAGGTATTCCAAGTGGGCCTTGAAATCATTTTCTAGAAATAATAATCACATTTTGGTGTGTGTTGCTGTTGATTTATTTGAGTTTTATTCTTAATTGGGTCAGAGGGGGGCCCCAAACATTTTTGATACTTTCGAGTGGGCCCGAAGTTGAAAAAGGCTGGGAACCCCTGCTCTATAGAGATATTGTGTTCTTCTTTTTGTATTCTCTCTGGTATTGCTCTGCCCCAGTGTCACCCTCTGCAACTTTGCTTGGCTGTGCTCTGCTTGCCTGTGCTATGTCTTTGCTACTGCTTTTCCTCTAGTGTGCAGTGCACACTATTAGCTATACACTCCACACTGCTACGGCTACACAATAGTGTGTGTCTGTGTGTGTGTGTGTGTGTGTGTGTGTGTGTGTGTGTGTGTGTGTGTGTGTGCGTGCGTGCGTGTGTGTGTGTGTACAGGTCCGCCGACAGGGGGGGACAAAGGGGTATGTTGTCCCGGGCCCAGGGAGATATGGTGGCCCCGAATTGGGTCCCCCTTACATTGTATGAGTATTGGGTAGGGGGCCCTTTCAGATTACTTTGTCCTGGGTCCAGCGATAGCTGTCAGCAGCCTTGTGTGTGTGTGCGTGTGCGTGTGCGTGCGAGTGTGAGTGTGTGTGTGTGTGTGTGTGTGTGTGTGTGTGTGTGTGTGTGTGTGTGTGTGTGTGTGTGCGCGTGTGCATGTGCGTGTGAGTGTGAGTGTGTGCGCGCGTGTGTGTGTGTGTGAGTGTGCATGCGTGCGTGCATGCGTATACGTGTTTCCCTCTGCACCATACTTGTCTCTGCACTGCTATGGCTAGTGTTTCTGCACGATGGACAGATGCCAGTCATTATTCTGAGAATAGCAACACCTATTAAAAAAAGGGGAAAGAGAAAGAAGGGGGAAAACGAGTGTGTGTTCCCTCTGTACCGTACCCTTCCCAGCATGCCTTAGTGCAGGTATAGAGCCCTAAGCCAGAACAAACATGGGAGCGCTGCTCTGTGCTGCGCCGCGATGGAAAGTTGGAGTCTGACAGACGTGAGCAGGAGTGTGTGTGTGTGTGTGTGGTGTGGTGTGGTGTATGTGTAGGGGTTATGTGTGTGTGTGTGTGTGCGTGTGTGTGTATGGTGTGTGTGTCTGTGTGTGTGTGCGTGCGTGCGTGCGTGCGTGCGTGCGTGCGTGCGTGTGTGCGTGTGTGTGGTATGTGTGTGGTGTGTTTGTGGTGCGGTGTGTGTGTGTAAGTGAGGATGGAATATGTGTATGGGCTTGTGCAAGTGAGCGCATGTCGGTATGTTAGTATTTGCAAGTTTTCAGTTAATGTTAATACAAGCCTCTGTGTATATCTGTGTCCCTGTGTAGATGTGCTGTCTGAGTGTGTGTGTGTGTGTGTGTGTGTGTGTGTCTGCGTGTGCGTGTGCGTGTGCATGTGTGTGCGCGTGTGCTTTCACTGCAGGCTATGGCGGCGGATTGTGTTTACACTAATAAAATTTACCTCAGCATACCTCTGACACACACACACACACACACACACACACACACACACACACACACACACACACACACACACACACACACAGTCATCACTTCAGCATACCTTTGCCAGAGCCTGCGTCTGTGTATACTCTTGTATAATATGCTGCTGCACTCACTCTGCTCTCTCTCTGCTCTGAGATGGTCCCTCAGACTTACCGGTGCTATGCTTCCAGTGCAACAACTACACAGTAATATTTACAGTGTTAATTTAACACTGTTCTGAGTAAATATGGTCCCGATCCATTTTGATGTTAGTTCAAGCCACTGAGTTTTGAAGTATTACTTAGAGTAGTTATTTATGCATATTTTGAGTTCTTTTTGTTGATTCTTTTGCTGAAGAAGGTCAAAGAGACACCGATACCTTTGAATAGCGGATTAACATGGAGACTCTGTGGGAGATAAGGCCATGATGAATTTTACTACTTGTAAAAATATAAAACCCTTTGCATCAATGTATGACTATGCATCAGAGCAGCTTTATGCAGTTTACAACCTTGTCTCAAATGAGATTTGATTATGAAAATGAATATAGGGGTTAAACTGGGCCAGGGCTTACGCCTAGTACCCACTGGGAAAACTGCCAGGCGGAATCCGCGGCGCGCAATATCGCGCTGGGGGTTTGGTCACCGATACTCCCATTAGATTCTCCTCGGGGTTAACTACGCTTCTCACCTGCCTTTCGAGCCTCGCGGCACGGCCTGTGTCTCGCGGCAGACAGCGGGTAGATCGAGCGAGATAGCAACGGCGAACGATCGTTTGCACACATTACTCACCCAATATCACAACACAGTGTCCTAGATAACATTTAAGCCCGGTTACATCATTATACAAGTATAGAAGTAGTCTAATAAGCTTGTAGCTGCCTGGTTCGGGTAAAAAAAAAAAACGTTAGCTTACCCGGTTAGCTCAAAACATCGAGTGATCAAATGGCAATGTGGGGTAACCTATTTGTGTTACATAAGTTCGTGGTGCATTTTTACATCAATCCGTGGTAGTCGTGACATTTATAAGCATTTAGGGTCTTTATATTAAGCAAAAACGTGATGCTGGAAATCACAGAAATCGCTGCCATGTTTTTCTAAAAATTTTGTAACTCCCGCCCTTGCTACCTATACGCCCATCTGATTGGTTATTGGACCATCAAATTTGCATGATATAGAGAGCTCGCCTATATCAAATCGCGCCCCGCTGTGATATCGATTCACCTCCGCGCTGTCAAGCGCGATATCGCACCCATTCAAAGTCAATGAGAGCGGAGCGGAATTTCTCTGTGTGGGTACGGGCCGTTATGATGCATTATGATACATCACCTTTGAATAATCAATAATTTTATCATTCCTGCAAATCCATATCTAACCCCATCCAAACATATACATACAGTAGAGGTCAAATGTTTTAGAACACTCTATTATTTGAAGCTCCGGTAACACTTTCTATGAAGCCCATATCTATAGCGCATTATGAGCGCATTTATAACAATTTATAATGCACATTATAATTACTTACAACGCATTACGACTACACCAATGACGTTTCATGATGCTTTATGTTAACACAGTAATGAATAACCATGAATCTAGCTTATAATACTTTATAAATCCAAGGGTATTATGAGTGCTCATGACTGGATATACCGGTAAACTACAGGCTGCCTGATGGGGCTTACAGTACATTATGATGCATTATAGATGTGCATTATACAGTGCATTACAGATGCATCTATATGAACTTCACTTTACTTAGAGCACACATTGATGACTTAAGATCTCACATGAAACATTATAGCATCGTATGAGCCCTTATGACAGTTTATCATCCAGGTCTGAGGGTATAGGTACTCATAATGTACTATAAGCCCCATCAGGCAGCCTGTAGTTTATAGCCAGTCATGAGCACTCGTGACACCCTTAGATTTATAAAGCATTATAAGCTAGATTCATAGTTACTCATAACTGTTAATATAATGCATCATGAAGCATTATGAATGTAGTCATAATACGTTGTAAGTAATTATAATGTGCGTTATAATTTGTCATAAATGCGCTTATAATGTTGGCTTTAAGTAAAGTGTTACCGAAGCTCCTATGCACAGCCAGTTTCCAGGTGCTGGTTAGGTGCAGTCATAAGTAATCCAAAGGAAAAACAGGAAGGATCATCGCATAAGGATCACCCTTTCATTTATTCCAGTTCAAGTTGTGGACATACTACATTGAACCAGATAGGAAAAAAGGTTTGATTACCAAATCAAACATTAATGAAATTGGTTAACTAGAATGCAGCCAACCCTTTTCACACATTGATTGCATAGGAATACATCAAATGTATTACTTCAATGTAATTTCATTTTCCTATGGCTTGTGCATATGAAGAAAGTGACAATAAAAGATTTGACTTGACTTGAAATTTGTTTTAAGCATTCCTTTCAGTGAGCAAGGACACAATAAACTGATTTTTTTCACAGATTTGTTGGTAAAAAAAGTATGGTTGGTTAATGTGGTAATCTAAATCCTTTGACTGGTAGTGTTTATGTATGTACGTATGGAGGTTATGAATCCTCCACTGCGTTCAGATGAGATAGCATAGTGGTCTACAGTAGTGTTTCCCAACCTTTTTTGTCTTGCATACCCCTACACTTTTCGTCATACCATGAACACCTAATAAGCCATGCTCTTGTCTACTGTATATCTCAATGTGACTTTGCCCCATACATTTCTTATTATTACAATTTTCCACATAAGCCCCACAGTGTGCTTGTGTACCCCTAGTGGTACACGTACCTTGTTAGGAAATAGTGGTCTATAGGGCAATAGCACAGCTACCTGCCGTTCAGACCACTTTAAGACAAGCCCACCTGAGGAATCCTAACTGCTCCCAACACGAACAAACAAGGCCCTTATGACAGCCAGACACACACACACACGCACACGCACACACACGCACACACGCGCACACACACACAAACATATGCGCACATGTACGCACGCACGCACGCACACACACAGACAGACAGACACACACACACACACACACACACAGACACACACACACACACACACACACACACACACACACACACACACACACACACACACACACACACACACACACACACACACACACACACACACCAAACCCCTAGAGGCCTTTGGGTACTTGGACTCAAACAGTGACCTGTTGTCACAGCTACAGACTACTCCCCTGTGTGAGCATGAGTGCAGAAGTGGTGTGGGTGCCTGCGCATGCGTCTGTCAGTCAGAAAAGGTTTGTTGATTGGGTTAGTATTTCAACCCAGTATCCATATGGCAAGACACCATTACGACCTGCAAGAGAGAGAGAGAGAGAGAGAGAGAGAGAGAGAGAGAGGGAGGAAGAGAGGAAGAAAACTAGGGAGTAGAGAGACAGGTAAAAAGAGAGAGAAGTTAGGAAGAAATAGGGAGAGAGAACAGGACAGACATACAGAGAGGGGGAGAAACTGAACATGAGAGAGAGAGAGGGGTAGAGATAGATAGAGAGAGAGAGGATTAGAGAGAGAGAGAGAGAGAGAGAGAGAG
>NC_085871.1:29136075-29138575 GCF_034702125.1 Engraulis encrasicolus
ATGACTTTAATAAATATAATTAAAAGGATTTCAACATGATAATCTCATCACAATAGATTTCTGCCACCGGCGAATGAAGACTTTTGACTGTGTGTGTGTGTGTGCGTGTATGTGTGTGTGTGTGCGTGTACGCACGGGTAAACTTGTGTGTGTGTGTGTGTGTGCGTGCGTGTGTGTTCCAGCCCTTAAGCGCGTAGTCAAGTAAACTTATCCGCGTAGTGTCTGTTCTTTTGAAATAAAGTTCATTTTCAACATTCATGTCATTCCGTTTTAGAAAGAATGAAAATACCCATGTGTGTGCATTACCCATCAGATCTATGCTGAATAAAAAACTACAGAAATTGGGTTGATTTGTACTGGTGCTGTTCGTACTGTTAAATACTGTAAATCAATAACAACCAAAGCATGCAAAAGCCCACACACATTATTCAAAATAAGGATAAATTTGCAACATTAGTCATCAGAAGTATTGGAATAGAACTTTTAATCAATTTCGATGAGGATTCGATCTGACTGTAATTTCAAATAAATTCAGATGACTTTTGCGGTCCACTGCTTATTTTGTCTTACAAACATGCTACATTAGTCAGACAGCATTGTTATTATCTGTGGATACTGTGAATCCACAGATTCCAGAGAAGACTAATGGCATGAACCCGAAGTTTGGCTATTGTCGAGTGTTTGGGGACAGTTGGGACAGAATGGGGACAGTTCGGAGTGCATCGGTGGTCGGGTTACATGCCGGACTCTGATTGGTTTGTGCTAACTGCAAGCAGGAGGTGGGAGGGCAGTTGTTTAAGCTAGTAGCGAATTCAGAAACGTCTGCTTGAGTTTCATTACGACATTACACTTTGTTTGTTTAGACAGCTTCTGACATACTGCCTAACGTGCCATTTTTCCTCTTTAGCGAACTAGGTCGCAGTGAGAGGAATTATATTCTGCAGTGAAATAATGAAACGGCGAAAGTCATAGCATTTTGTGAGCGAGAGACAGAGATAGAACGTTGTCTTGATGGATTAATTATGAATGGGAGGGGGACTTTGCCTATAGGCATCTCAAACACGGAGGTTACAACAAAATTCCTCCGGTGCGACTCGGGGGATTGTCCACGGCGGGTGAAGTCGGGCCGTTGTTTTCAGGAAGAAAACTGTGTCCAATCAAGACCGAAAGGAGCAGACAGTCAACTGACTAGTCGTTGTTGGAAAGTCTGGTTGGATCGTCTAGGTGTGCACGAGCCTTAAGACAAACAAGTTCCTCTTGAAAAAACGATGGTGGTTCTGTTGAGACTCATGTGTTTTCTCCTTCATCACGAAATTATGTGCAATAAATAAGAGTGAGGCCAATAGCTATTTGTAGGGGCCATGCCTAATTTCAAATGAAAATAATGTATGGTGTTTTTTCTGGGTCTGGGACAACCCCAAATGCCGTGTTTAGATTATAGCTAAGATCTCTGGGATGGAATACATAAAACACATATGGACACGAGACACACAGACGCTGACACACAGGCACGCACACACACACACAGGCACACCGGGGACAGATATGATATGACTCTAAAGCGATAAACGTACACCTAGTCAACTTCAGCTTTTCCCTCAGGTAAGTAATGTGTCTGCTTGCGGGTCTGCATTTCTCTTCATAATCATGTTTGAATAGAGGGCAAGGAGAGAGGGAGATGGTAGGCCTTCACAGTGTGTGTGTGTGTGTCTGTGTGTGTGTGTGTGTGTGTGTGTGTGTGTGTGTGTGTGTGTGTGAGTGTGTGTGTGTGTGTGTGTGTGTGTGTGTGTGTGTGTGTGTGTGTGTGTGTGTGCGTGCGCATATGGTGTGTGTGTGTGTGTGTGTGTGTGTGTGTGTGTGTGTGTGTGTGTGTGTGTGTGTGTGTAGGTGGGTGGTGTGCGTGTGTGTGGGTGGTGTGCGTGCACGCATATGTTTGTGTGTGTGTGCTTGTGTGTGTGTGTGTGTGTGTGTGTGTGTGTGTGTCTAACATGAGTCCTCCAGATGCTCTCTACAACATGATCCATCTTTTGAAAATGGTGAGTCAGAAAAAAAGGGGTGAAAAGTCTTCCAAAAGACATTACCACACTCAGACTCCCTAACACACACAAGCACATACACATAGGCCTACACATACATAAGCACGGACGCACGCAAGCACGCACGCACGCACGCACGCACGTACGCACACGCACACACGCAGGAACACACGCACACGCACACACACGCAGTCAAGGTCTCCAAGTCTGTTAAAAAGAGACCAATTACGTCAGTGGAGAGAGGCGAAGAGAGAGGAGAGGAGTGTGTGTGTCTGTGTGACACATCGGAACCTTGGAGACAAATCTGAGGAGCAGATTACACACAGAGTTGGAGACAGAGAAGGGAGGGAGAAGAGAGAGAGAGAGAGAGAGAGAGAGAGAGAGAGGGAGAGAGTTATAAGTCGAAAGAGAGAGAGAAAGAGAGAAAAAAGAAAGAATTAAAGAATGAACCTGAAGTTGGAGGT
>NC_085871.1:29146075-29181075 GCF_034702125.1 Engraulis encrasicolus
AGGTTGGGGAAATTTTTTAGAGGGTCTGGGCCTGAACAGTCATGAAAGTTTAAATACAGAATGCAGATATAACAATCTGTTTCAAGTGTTACTTTCTGTTGGTCAGTATCACGTGCAGTTTTTGCCCTCAAAACAGCTCGACAACAGCTCTTAGTGAGCTACTTTATTCCTGACTTTTACCTGATTAAAAATCTACAGTCACATACGACAGCATCATCAACACACACGTAATCAAAGGTAATCAAACCTGAATCTGATGTTACTTTTTCCTGGTCCCAGATCTCCAGTACTACATGGGGTCGGAGAAAGCATCAGGAAACGAAGGAAGTCGCATTGTCTATAGATAAAGTTACCAAATGAATGATGATTCATGATGCTATTAAACTACTATTAACTACTAACTACTAAAAAACTATTAAAATGTTGCACAACAATATACTACGTTTCTGGCATGTACATCTGTAGACTTTATCACCCGGTGAGCAGACGGAATGTCTTCTGATTGGCTGAGCAGCCCATGTCCATTTTCCCCCTATAACAGGACACCTATGAAGTCATGCGGGTGTGTGGGCGTCTACTAGTCGCGCATAGAATACTGACAATATTGAAGTGAAAACACTGTAGAAATAATCTGGATGATATACCCTCAGCATTCCAAATGAAGGTTCTATGCGCGATTAAGTTAGGCGCATGAGTCAGAGACGCGTTTAAGTCGCTTGATTCTGGTGCAGTTGGCACACCTCAGCGGCCATGATCCCGTAGCATTTTTAAGACAGTCTCCATACATGGACAGAGGTGTCAAAAGTAAAAGTAAAAGTATTCTTGTGGTGTAATTACAACACTAGCACATGACATTACATAGCTGTTAGACCATTTACTCCATTGTACCGAATGAGATAGATAGTTGTTACTGAAAAACGCTGAAAACCTAACAAGGACCCACCACAAACTTGATCCAACCAGTGCAGAGTTAGCTGATCGCAAGACTAGTACACAGGTCTACTCAGATAAGTTACTTGTGTTGGAAGGAAACTGTGTTTATTTTTACTTTTACTTTTACTTTTGACACCTCTGTACATGGAAGATGGTTTCAAACAGGAGATAAGCGGGGAAACTGACACTTTTTCTGACATGTAGGCCTACGTACGATGCATCTGTAGCCTATAGACTATGGAATTGGAAAGTGAAAAGCATAATGAAACGTTTAAGGAGGAATAGGCCAACACAAAATGGCCCTTCCCTTCCCCCCCAAAAATCCCTTCCTTCCTCCCCACCTGGATGGATAGGGGGGGTTGGTAGAGATGAACCGCGGGGGTCTCGCTTTACCAAGGGGGGCATAGGGAGTGTGTGTGTGTGTGTGTGTGTGTGTGTGTGTGTGTGTGTGTGTGTGTGTGTGTGTGTGTGTGTGTGTGTGTGTGTGTGTGTGTGTGTGTGTGTGCGTGTGTGTGTGTGTAGAGGGATAAGGATAGGGGGGGAGGGGGGTTAACCCCCAACAGAGAACTGATTATAAGGCCTGCCTCCCCCTCCCTCAACCCGTCACCCATCACCCCTCACACACACACACACACACACACACACACACACACACACACACACACACACACACACACACACACACACACACACACACACACACACACACAGACACACACACACACACACACACACTTACACCCCTGTACCTGTTACCAGTTCTTTGTTTGGTTGCCAGGTATTTGTGGGACAGAATAGCCTTAGTCTCATTGCAGGGCCAGCCCCGGGCTGGCCCGGACAAAAGGGGGCTGACGGTGATCTCATCAAAAGGGGGCTAGGTGCTAAAGATGGCCGCCGGGCCAGGTTGTGGGGCTAAGGGCCGCTTTCCCTGGCCCGTCGAATTCGATGGGCCATCCGGGGCCATCAAGCACCGCCGAGGCTCGGAGGCGGGGTCAACCTCTGTGTAATAATGTGGCTGCATGGGGGACTTATCGCTAAATTCTGGGCAAATTATGGTTAAGCATTAGTTTGGGGTGTTTGGCTTTCTTATGGCATAATTTCATAAGATGCAACCTTGGCACTTCTGTTTGTGTTTTTAAAGTTATTTAGCCAACATAACTTTTTTGTTGTTATCAGGGCATCATGGGCACCACTACACTTAAACTTGGGATGTCATAGCTAAGTCATGTCGGCTTTTTTCTGCTTTTAGCCGCCAACTCTTGTGCCATTATCGTGATTTGGCATGCTTTCCACTGGACACCAATAAAAAGTGTCTCACAAATACTCACACATGACATTTATGTCGGCTTATTTAGCTTTTGCGCTATTATCGCCGAAGGTCTGGTAGGCTATATCGCACGTTTCAGACAGATCGCCAAACACAGTTTGAAATTTACACAAGGGCTTTAATGTCAAATGGATGGAAATAACATGAATGAATAGACAGGTGGCACGCCGCAACGAGGGGGTGTGTCGCTATGTCCGGGGCTCATAATTTTCTATAGCAACTGATGAAGGTGCTATGTCTCCGGGATTTGGTCTCCTTTCACATGGTAACTTATTCAATTACCTGCACATTCATGTCTCGCTATGTCCGGGGCTCATGCTTCTGTGCGCGATTGGGGGGATTAACTGGGCATGTTCGCACGTCTCCTTCTGTTCACTCTCAGTTGTCGAGCTGCTCGTATTTTCATGCGTCTTTGTCTTCTTAAAGCCTGGCTCAAACTACACGACTATCGCGCCGATTCTCGGCTGAAAACCCCCCTTACGACAATCGCTGGAACGTTACCCCCCAGGACCATCGCAAGCGATTGTCGGGAAAGATTTCCTCGTCGTGAGCGACGTTCTAAGATAGAATTTTGGCAGCTCAAATAGTCGCCGATCGCAAGTCGTAGGAATCAAACAGTGTTTGATATTTGCGACTGGAAATAGAACGTCGGGCATTGTCTCGGCGGCTGCGAGCAGCGACAAGATTGACAGTTGCGATTCTCTTCTAGTGTGCGGTGCACCCCGACGCCAAAATCGGACACACAATCGCTAGTCGTGTAGTTTGAGCCTGGCTTAACATGCGCTGCGTCCCATACAGCTTCTGAATCGACAACTTTGCCATGTAATAAAACTGTTCTTGAAAGGCAAGCCATTTTCTTTGCAGTTCTTGTCGTCTTTGTCCGTAGGCTACGAGCCAAACGGCGACCTGCTCCAGCAGAGTTTGTTCCATTTTCTTCTCCTTCTTTGTCGTTGTTCTGTTGTTGTCCTTCTGTGATTTGGGGCGAAAGTGGGCTGTGCCCGACTGACGTTTCACAAACAAGGCGTGTACCTGAATGTGCCTGGGGTCGGCTATGAGTCCGATCAGGCAAAAAATGGCCCGGGGCCGGCAGCTCCGAGCCGGCCACTCTCCTGAGCCCCGGGCGGCCCCGGGCCGCTGAAGCGCGGCTAATGAGACCAAGGCTAATGAAGGTAGAGAAAGATGTGTTGAGTGCTAATGACGCGCGCACGAGTGTGTGTGTGTGTGTGTGTGTGTGTGTGTGTGTGTGTGTGTGTGTGTGTGTGTGTGTGTGTGTGTGTGTGTGTGTGTGTGCACATACATGTTTTTACAATGTGCATGGGTGTGTATGTGTGCATGCATGTGTGTGTATGTGGGTGTGTAATATGCGCACGTGTGTGTGTGTGTGTGTGTGTGTGTGTGTGTGTGTGTGTGTGTGTGTGTGTGTGTGTGTGTGTGTGTGTGTGTGTGTGTGTGTGTGTGTGTGTGTGTGCGAGCGCATGTTTTTATTTGGTGGAGGTGCTGGTTGTGAGGCTGTGTAAAAACACAGCTGCTCGCTGTCTCCTCTCCCACCCACCTTGTCTCAGAGGGAGGCGGCGAAAATGTGCATACGTGTCTGAGTGTGTGTGTGTGTGTGTGTGTTTGTAGGTGTGTGTGTGTTTGTGCGTGAGTGTGTTTTTGTGTGTGTGTGCGTGTGTGTGTGCGTGTGCGTGTGCGTGTGCATGTGTGAGTGTGTGTGCGTGTGTGCGGGTGTATGTGTGTGTGCATGTGTCCACCTTTGTGCATGATTTGTTATAAGTGGGTGCCGTGTGTTTCGAAGTTCCTTGCTAGTCTCGTCAGCTACTTTCAGAAGCCTGCTAACACATAAACACGCCACATTATATATGCACAAAATGTAAAACACCTTCTCCAATTATGACAGGACTTAGTAAGCAGAAAATGTGAGCTGGAATCAAGGGCATATGTTCTGTCTTCAAACATGGAGTATTATACACAAACCTGAGCAGACCGACTTTCCAACAAGGACAGTCCAATATTTGCCTGAGGGGAAAAACACCAACCATCTTCTTTTCCTGAGCAAATGAATAACAGCACAATATCCAGAGGTGTCAAAAGTAAAAGTAAAAAAAAATAAACACAGTTTCCTTCCAACACAAGTAACTTATCTGAGTAACCAGTAGACCTGTGTACTTGTCTTACGATCAGCTAACTCTGCACTGGTTGGATCAAGTTTGTGGTGGGTCCTTGTTAGGTTTTCAGTGTTTTTCAGTAACATCACAGTCTATCTATCTCATTAGGTACAATGGAGTAAATGGTGTAACAGCTATGTAATGCCATGTGCTGGTCTTGTCATTACACCACAAAACTACTTTTACTTTTACTTTTGACACCTCTGACAATATCAAATAACAAATTCAAATTCATTATGTAGGCTATACAAACATGGATACTTCCACAATCCTGAGGGAGTGAACCCATTAAGACTTCCAACAAAGACCTAACAAGGACAAACATTTATATCAGAAAAAAACACCATAGTTTTGACACGATCTCTCCTCCTCTTCTTTTTCCTAATCTGCACCTTTGCACCATTGGAACGCTGTAGTGACTGAAAAGACTTTACTGCCACAGTACTACAATGCAACAAAATTACACCAACTTATTAGAAAAAACATTATGACTGTCATTCCGATTCTGGTAACAACAAGTTTATAACAGGGACCTTGTCTCAAGAGTTTAAATGAATAACAGAACAACACTACAAAAGCAGGTTCTCAATTATGTAACATCTAGAGCTCAAATTCAATTTGATAATTTAGGTTTTCAAGCCTCTGTGGTAGTAAGCCTATTTGAACTAGGCTACTGGGATGCATGATCCCGCCAGCAATCTGTGCAAATAGCTGAAATCCAGAAAAAAACAAGCTCACAAACACTGATCAGCATGTCAAAATATTGTTGAAAGGACTCCTCTCAAAAAAACCCTGGCTGCTTGTTGCCATACAGTATTTGTAACAAGAAACGCTGTAGATTCTATGAAACCTCAGCAATACACTGCCCTCTAGCGGTGACAGTTGAGTATTGCGGCATTGGCTCTGCGGCTGTGCTGCTATGTTGCTTCCCTCAGGCCTCAGAAGTGATGTTTGTGAAGGCCTGTGGCGGTTACAATGAACACCACTCTCTCAATGCCAAATCTGAGATGGGCCCTCTGACACACTTTTAAAACACACAAAACACCCACTGGATATTATGACCAAATACCAAATAAATGCACTGATACATGAGCAAATACGAGTGGATAAAATAAACATTTTGATCTCTTGCTAAAGCTACTTTTTTTTGACTCGCTGGTGTGTATGTGTGAACGAGCAGAAATCGAGTTTTACGAGCTCCTTTAAGAGTTAGGCTACAAGTTTTGATTATTTGAAAAGCTCGCTAGTGTGACCATATTCTTCATGGTGGGTTTCGCTTTTCATGATTTGTAACGGTGAGTAATGGATGGGCAACTTTGTGACATAATTAATTTTATTAATATAATTTAAAAAAAATAGAATTAAAAAACAACCTAAATCTTTTACAGCGAAGCTATGGAGTGGTCTTTTTGTAAACACATTAATATTTTGCCAAGACGCTCTTAGCACACTGTTGCATTTATCCCAGTCAGTGGTGTGTGGTCACCCATGCGGTTTGAATGTGTGTGTGTGTGTGTGTGTGTGTGTGTGTGTGTGTGTGTGTGTGTGTGTGTGTGATCCATGTGATCAGTCTGTTCTGCACAGTATCTGAAAGACACACACACACACACACACACACACACACACACACACACACACACACACACACACACACACACACACACACACACACACACACACACACACACACACACACACACACACACACACACACACACACACACATTTTGACTGGTGTAGAGAAGTGTAGCGATGCTCTTCTGTGGTTGATGTATTTGACTAAGAGACTTGGAATGAACATCACCATGAATCTTTCAAAACTTATTAAGGCTGAATGAAGCTGTGTGTGTGTGTGCGCGTGTGTGTGTGTGTGTGTGTGTGTGTGTGTGTGTGTGTGTGTGTGTGTGTGTGTGTGTGTGCGCGAGCGTGCGTGCGCGAGCGTGCGTGCGCGAGCGTGCGTGCGCGAGCGTGCGTGCGCTTGTGTGTGTGTGTGTATGCGTGCGTGCGTGCGTGGGTGGGTGTGTGCATGCATGCGTGGGTGCATGCGTGGGTGTGTGTGCGTGCGTGCGTGCGTGTACGCGCACAGGGCTGCTGACAACTTTGTTGGGGCCCAGGACAAAGTCATATGAAAGAGCCCCCCCACCACTTCAGTATTTCTGCATATTCCATAAGCTATTTCAGTGTATGTTTGGTATTTAGCCTACAATCTGTGAGCAGACTGAGACTAAAGAAGGCAAGTTGGTTCACAGTGTTGAAAAGTCTCATGGCATTAAAAAGGCAAAGTATGCCTGGTCCATTACTCTGGCCAGATCTAACCAAGATAGTGCGTTCCTTCCGCATGAGAAGCTATTCGCTCACACAAACAGCTTCCAAATAACATCTGAACATGTAGTGGAGAGTACAGTTGTAGGAGAGTACTTTTCCTCTAGCCAACTGTTTTGGTGGTATTTGTCTCCCCCTGCTGGTGAAAATTAGGTATTCATTTTGCAGTATGGGGATTGTGTCTGAAGTTGTTTCCAGTGATAGAAGGTGAAATACTGAGAACGGCATATGCTGGAGGTGATGTTTGGAGTGATGGCCACTTGGTTCATGGTAGCCAATATGTAATGTTTGGATCATGTGAATATTCGAGGAACTAGAAACTGAGATCCCACATTGTGGGAAGCTTGCACAGTTAGTGTCGGGGGACTCTGCTCAGCACACAGAGTTGAGCTCATTTTCTTTGTGGGGGGGCAAGGCACTAAAAACTGGACCGCAGGCCGCAAACGGCCCCCAGACTGCACTTCGACATGCCTGATTTACAAATTCCCAACAAGGAACATGAAGGGGGAACTGGGAAAAATAGCAAATAAATAACATATGCTTAACAGTCACCTTGGGATTGAGGCACATATATATGAGGATGAGTTAGGGGTTACTCATGGTATGACAAGGCTTCAGGGTCACACAAGGATCTACATTAGAGCAAGGCTGAATTCTGCTGCTTTATTATAATGTTTATCGCCAATATTTTTTAAGTTTAATTCAAAAAGCAATTAACATTCAATGTAATCATTTTCATTTGAACAAAGTTATGGTGGCTACGTAATGTTATAATGTTAAAATAAATAAATAAATAAACCTGCATGTTTATAAAGCAATACAAATAGGTCTATGATTTATTTTTACTGTCAAATGATATCAAAGGTCATCACCACTTTGGTCAACATCAACTGAGCACCCGTTCTCAATCCTTCATCACGCCTCCCTAGGGCTCTCTAAGGTCCCCAGGGGCTGTAGAGTCCCTGTTGAGAAACACTAGTCTACATTCATGTAACCTACGAAGAGGCTGTCTGCCAGATCAATGCTAAGGCTTGTTATAGCAGATGTTGTCTTACACACCTACTCCCACCAGACCTGGCTGTCTTTGTAGAAGTGAAGACCTTTAATTTGAATACAAAGGGGTATAGGCTATGAGCCGAGGGGTCGACCGGTGCCATCTGGGGGGAGGAATGCTAGCAATGTTTTTTGGCAAGGTATATCCCCCCACTAGTAGAAAAAGCTTGATAGCAGTCATGGGGTGGTAGCGAAATCACTTTTTTCAGCTCTTGAAGTTACTACCCCCCTATAATAAATACTGTTTTTTAATATCGGCTGTATATGTAGTTATGGCTTATGTTGGGGGTATTGCCAATATCCTATACCATCGTGCTTGTTATCACTGGAAAGGGGACCTTTCAGGCTTTCATTTCAGCCCATTAATGAATCTGTCTGACATACACAGAAGCCACAGCACGTCATTAAGCCAGAAATAGCTCCCATTTCCACACACATTGTGCCAAAACTGTGCACTTTCGTTTACATCTGTGGCATGAAAGAACACCAAGGACACCAAAGTTAACAACCTCAATACTCAGGGCACCCTACCGATTCAGAAAATGTATAATATGCCCATGCTATCATTTAGTATATGTCTGTGAGACCCTTAAATGTCACTTGTGCAACCAGCAAAAATGTCTTCAAAATCGGACCCAATAGAATGGACTAATACAATGCCGGTATCACTTTACTTAAACAAACTTTGTTTATACTGTAGTTCATATGTGAATGTACATAACATTCACAAGTTGTTAAAGTATTCAATTATTGTAGTGCAGTGTTTCTCAAAGTGGGCCGGAAGCCCCCCTAGGGGGGCGCGTGAAGTCAGAAGGTTTTTCTTTTTTAATACTTTTCTGCTTTGCCATTAAGTCACTAATATTTAGAGAACATAGGCCATACTGTACGTGTATATCAGGCTCTAATAAACTTCACGACGGCCTATTTATTTGTATTTTCGTAACCATTTTGCTCGAGGGGGGCGCAGACAGACACCCTTCCTCTGAAGGGGGGAATGGCACGAAAAATTTGAGAAACACTGTTGTAGTGTATGTGAAGAAATACAATCTAGATGGTAGGCCCTGCAATGATAGGGCATTGGGTAACACTTTACTTAAACCACTCAAATATGGTATCTCATTAAAGGTGCCGGTATGCTTGCTGCAAGATACGCGAGCACGTGCACGATTCGTTCATGAACGCGTTAACATGCGTATTTAATGTCAATTTCGCGCGCGTTGGACACGGCAGGCAAATGCGTGCGTCAGGTGCAATGTCTTCAAACTCGCTGGGGGCGATCGTAAGATAGACTGCGCAGTTCCACGCGTGTGCTTGATATGAAAACGACAATGGAAGCAACTTTTCAGAGCGTCTCGTTGAGTTTGTCCGAAATTTCAAACATTTGTGATCATACTTCCTTGTTGCACTTTGAAAAAGGAGCATGCACATACAGGAGTAGTAGCAGTATTCTTTCCTTGCCCAGGGAGCCCCTCTTTTTGTTTTGTTGTTTTCCTTGCCATCTGTGTTCCCAATTTCTGCATCCCAATGCTGCATGCTCTCTGCCCCCTGGATGATACCGCCAGTATTTTGCGTCTTGGTCAACTGCTTTTGAAGCAAGCATGTGCTGTCATTTGCTCGCGGTGACGCGCGTAATTTACAGCTCGCAGCAAGCATACCGGCACCTTAACAGAATTTAGATAAATGTTCATATACAACATTTTATACAGGCTATTTCATAAACAAATAGACTGAGACCCTATACAAGCGGTTACAAGCCAATAAAGAAACATGTTGCAAAGGGAATATGTTTAATGAAAGAATAGTTTCATGTAGATTTATATTATTTCGTCGTCAGTACTCTTCATCTTCCATGTCATCCCCTTCATCTGAACTGTCTATGGTTGCCTGGTTTCCGCACACTCTCAGTTTACACATGTCTGTGCACCTGAGGCCATTTACCAGACAAACACAATGATGGCTAGAGCATTTTGTAGTGCAGTTGCACGAAAGAAGGTCCAGGACAGCTTGGGATATTGTCAATATTCTATACAATAGCGCTTGGTATTACTGGAAAGGGGACCTTTCATTCTTTCATTTCAGTCCATTGCTGAATGTTTCTTACACACACAGAGGTCACAGCACGTCATTAAACCAGACATAGGTCATATTTTCTCACAAATGTTGGCTAAACTGTTTGATTTCGTTTATCTCTGTGGCATGAAAGAACGCCAAGGACACAAAATTACACAACCTCAATACTCGGTGGACTCGGAAAATGATAAATGCCCATACAATTATTTTGTATATGTTTGTGAGGGCCTAAAATTTGACTTGTGTAACCACCAATAGTCTTCAAAATAGTAGCCAATATAGCAGGTCATTAGCTGGAAATATCAGGCCTTTTTTCCTGCCAATGTTTGTGCTGGCATTCACAGAGGTCATTAAACCAATAATTTCTCGGCCCTATCGTGGCCTAATGGTAGGACACTGGTCTACTACGCGGCTGACCTGGGTTCGATTCTGAACCGTGCCCTTTGCCGACCCTCCCCCATCTCTCCCTCCCAACTCGCTTCCTGTCACCTCCTTCACTGTCCTGTCTCATATAAACAAAAAAAATGCTTGAAAAGCCCCCCCCAAATACTCAAATGATCACTCCTGCCAATTTCAATATGCTGTTGTATTGCTCACATTACCCTTGACTTGTCAGTACCCGGAGATGCTGCATGCTGCTATTCTAATGGGGGCAGATTTTGTTTACATTTTAAAAAAATCTTAACATGGGCCTACTCCAAATATTTTCCCAAAAGGTAACACCTGCCCCCATGGGCGGCGCTATTAAGAGGCTAGGGGAAGCTTAGCTTCCCCAAAGTTGTCATAAGAAATAAATAAAAGGACATTTTAAAATCATGTTTTTTTATATCCAGCGATGGAATGTCGCAGGCACACAATGAACCAAAACGAGGGTTTCCTGCTGAATTGCCTATCCACCTTGTTAGTAGATCTAGTTTCGTTGCGGCGATGTCATGCTGCGGTCAACCAATCAGGTGTCAGTTCTACTGGCTTCAACAGAGCCAGGCGGCGAGGCGGTCTCGTTGCTTATGAAATGAAATCTGGAATGTTTAATATCTCGATAAAAATGACCTCTGGAATAAATTGGGATTCCACTACATTTCATTTTCAGATCATTCGTTTTTTTTCACCAGCCATAGGTCACAATGTTGACATTTTCCTCTTGTAGCATTCGTTATTCAACCACACTACAGGTATCTATAAACGGATAGCCTATTTGGCGAATCTAAATGGATATTTTGCCTCAATCTTCAAGTAACAGGAATTAACAGGACAGAATAAGGTAGGAAAACCGTTTTTTCCCCTGATGTGCTCGCCGAAGCACTAAGTTTACTATTTGTTGTCAATGTTGTTATCGATGTAGTTGTCTTCAAAGCAAATCACCTGTGCTATCCTGTCACCAAGCTAACACCACTTTCAAAAATGCACCCCTTTCCTGAATTCATGGTGGGCTGCCCGGGTGGTTTAGTTACCATTATGTAATGTGATGTGTGTAGATTCGCTTGTGTTTGTTGGGCATCTGCGTGTGACTGGAGTGAACAGTGTACAGTGCGAGGCAGCGAGAACAGTGTCTGGCTGCGCAAGCTACTTGTAGAACCTAGTAAGCTAACATTTAGCTCCCCTAGACAAGCTACATCCAATGGAAATATTAAGCTAGCTACAACCATCTGGAAAATGTAGTGAACTACATTACAAGCTACTTCAACTAGAAATTCAAAATTACAGCATATATGTATTATTTGGGCTGCAAAACCGACATCTGCTATGTCTGTTGGATATGATAGCCCCATATGATATTTTTGGGCATGGTAATCAATCAGCTGGCTTCTTTGCTCTCCTGTCTACCCCTAACCCCCCCCCCCCCCCCCCCCCGTGTGTGCGCATTTTGCCTCGTCATTAGTTTTGCGAGTTTGATTGCAAGTTTTGATACCGGTCTGATGGAGGTAGAGTGACCTAGCGCATGAAAATGCCAGTCTGGTGTATGATTTGATTGCTCGATACATTTTTGCGAGATAGTCCATGGTGTGGCAACTAGCCGTCTTCCTCTCCTGCCTTCAGTGTGTGTGTGTGTGTGTGCGCGCGCGCCTGTGTGTGCCTGTCGCGTTTGACAGTTCCATTGGCGCACGAGCATGAAGACCCGTAGTTGCGCATGGAAATGTTCCGTTTTATTTGTTCATCATTTTATTTCAACATCATCTAATGTCATGGTAATATATCAAAAGCCGCGGTTAGGGCCTCGCGTGGCGACTGATTCAGTGCCCCGGGACCCTGATACCACAACAGTTTCTCCGATGACGCCCCCCTCCCCCTTTTTTTTTTTATTATTATTATTTTTTTTAGCTTCCCCAAGAGTCTTGCTGTAGCGCCGCCTATGCCTGCCCCCATTACAATGACCAGGATCTTGGAAAGGGCTGAAGAAAAAAAAAAATCTCTGGTACTGACAAGTCCAGGGTAGTGTGAGCATTACATGATGTTGAAATTGGCTGGCGTTATCCTTTAAACCAGTAATTTCTCACTGTATGATTTATGTTGTCCCTATACCATGGGAAACCATCAGGGTCACAAAACCAAATGATTTTAAAAATCTAGGCATGCTGTTGATTCAGAAAATGTATAATGTACCCATACAATATTTGCAGGAGCCTTTAAAAGACCGTAATGATCCTCAAGGCCCTAATGACCTATTTTCTGACCAATTCTGTAATATCTCCTTACAGACATACATACAAATGTTGGATAAAAAGAAAAATTAATGAATATATGTATGTATAGTGTATATACATACAGTATGAATGTATGTGCATAAGAATGTATAAATCCGCTTTGAAATGATACTGTTGTCAGTAAATGATCAAATTGCACATACAGCACTGCTTAATAAATAGACATATTGTCCTGCCAGACATTTCACAGATTACTGACCAAAAGCTTATTGAAAGAAATTGAAAAATATTTCCCAAAATGTAATATGGTAGCCCTTCCCCAAATGATAATTTCAAAGGCTATTTTTTTGCTATAGAGAAAAGGTGTGTGTGTGTGTGTGTGTGTGTGTGTGTGTGTGCGTGCGTGCGTATGCGCGAGCAGAAGAAATTCAAACTTGATGCCATCTGAAATTTGTGTCAAAATTCAATATGGCTGCTATTTCCCAAAATGGATGACTTTCATGCATTTTTCTCAATACTGTGGGGCCATAATATAGGCCTACTACATAGTAGATTACTTTTTTCAGCACTTCTCTGTTATATTCTCTTACAGATATTTTACCAAAGGTTGACTAAACAAACAAAAAATAAGTTTGATTTCGCTTCCTTGAAGCAGAGAATAGTCCTCCTACAATGGTCAAATGGCACATAGACAGTCAACTGCTGAAATAACTAGGCCTATGGTCATTGCAATGACGTAAGCCTATAATATTCATTGATGAGTACGGTTCCTTTTTTTAGCACAATTATTTCCTATTGCCTAATGGAGAAATGTATTCATTCATTCATTCATTCATTCTTTCTTTCATTTGATTAGGACAATACACACTAATCAATACATCAGTTAAAAAAACATCAATATAAATATGTTGGTATTTGCATAGTTGCCAAATGTCATCCGTAGTCCTAAGGCAGGAAGCCATAATACAAAAACAATACTGCATTACAGTAGACATGACATTTTACCACAAACACCAAATATATCCAGAGTAAAACAATGTTCATACTATTAATTAATAGGAGCAGGTCTGGTTTGTTTTCAGCCACTGTTTACGGGTGATTTTGAAGATGCTGATGTTGTCACATAGCCTGGCCACGCCAAACCCCTAGGGGCGTCTAGATTTCTAGGCTAGTTGTCACACAGTCCGATATGAGCATGGCTGAACAATAGAAGGTGAATTTCGATTTTGCCACCGTGACATATCCTAAAGAAAGTGGTCAAAAATTGCTCAATTAAACATATACACAACACGGCTGAAACTAGGTTCATCTCAAATTCCCTCCAACATTCAATATGGTAGACGTTTCTGAAACTATTCCAAATATTTTATCATTAACATTTATCCACCCTTACCCCCACCTGCTCTACAGTATCTCACCCCCACTCCTCTCCCCACCCTACAGTGTCTTATCTCCCCATCCCCCCTCACTTTCCTTTAACCCCCCCCCACTCACCTACCCCACTACCCCCCACTCCACAGTGCCCCCCCCCCTCACCTACCCCCACTACCCCCCCCCACTCCACAGTGCCCCCCCAGTCACCTCCCCCCACTCAACAGTGCCCTCCACTCACTTTCCTCCACTACCCTGGCCTTGCCCCCCACCCAACAGTGCTCCCCCTCAATTGCCCCCACTCACCTCACTCCTACTTCTAACTCCTTGCCCCCCCCTAACTCTACATCTACTGTACATACAGTGCCTCCCCATGCCCCCGCTCATCTCTTTTATCTCCTTACGTCTTATGTCTCCTTACATTTCCTTACGTCTATAAAGAGATAAGACAGAATTGGACTTAAATTATGTCATATTAATGGTCATTATGGCCTTTTGTAAGGCTCTCACAATACATTGTATGGGTATATCATGCATTGTCTGAATTAGCAGAGTGCCTTGAGTATTGAAATAGTTGGGGTTTGTGTCCTTGATGTTTTCCCATGGTTTACAGTACGTAGGGACTAAAGAAAGCCTACAGTTTAGGCGACATTTGTTATTATTATTTCTGGTTTAATGAAGTGCTGTGACCTCTGAGTATGTCAGACAGATTTAGTAATGATCTTAAATGAAGGCCTAATGCCAAGCAGAAACTTTGGAAGGAAAAAGGCCCAATACTTCCAACAGATGACCTGCATGTATTGGCTATTATTTTGAAGACTTTTGCTGGTTGCACAATTCAAATTTAACGCTCTTACAAACGCATACAAAACAATTGTATGGGCATATTATACATTTTCTGAATCAGCAGACTCCAAAGAGTATTGAGGTTGTCCAATTTTGTGTCCTTGGTGTTCTTTCACGCCACAGAGATCAATGAAAGCAGAGAGTTTAGCCAAGAACTGTTGGAAAATGTTAGCTATGTCTGATTTAATGAAGTGCTGTGACCTCTGTGTATGTCAGACAGATTCACTAATGATCTTAAATGAAAGCCTGAAAGGTCCCCTTTCCAGTAATACCAGGCACCATGGTATAGAGTATTGGCAATACCCCACGAAATGAGCCTGAACTAGACATGCATCCGAATTCAAACATGGAATTTAATAGAGGGGGGTAGTCACTTCAAGAGCCGAAAAAAGGGGTTTCGCTACCACCCCGTGACTGCTATCAGGCTTTTTCTAGTAGTGGGGGGATATACCTTACCAAAAAAAATTGTTAGCATTTCTCCCCCCAGATGGCACCGATAGCCACAATTTGGGGCCATGGCTCAAGGCCTAGTACGGTCATCCTAATATTGTATATACTGTAGAGTGGCTGAAAGTAAACACAGCAGAAAGACATTGCCAGGGCTGCTGGAAGGTTTGAATGGGCTCAGGAGAAAATCATCTGAAAGGCCCCCCTCTCAACACATACATGAATGTAATCATTACAATGGGGACCCTTTCTGGACCCCTTCTTTCCCTGGGCCTGGGATAACAGACCCAATCTGTCCCCCATGTACCACCCCCCTACTATGACATCAACAATGTGAAAGGCATAGTTTCATCCATTCCAACTTGTTCCCGTCATTATATATTTTGTCTACATTGATGTAGTCTACAAAGAGGCTGTCTGCCAGATCAATGCTGAGGTGTGTTAGCGGATGTTGTCTTACACACCTAGCCTACTCCCACCGGACCAGGTTGTTTATGTAGTTGCGAATACCTTTGAATAATTTGATTACAAAGAGGTACGCTTGTCCTAATGTTGTATTTACCCTGACTGAAAGTAAAGCCCTGGAGGAGGCCATTACAATACTACGCTCACCATGAAAGACATTGTTTAATCCATTCCAAGTTAACAACGTTCTGTCTATGAAAAACCTAATATGAATTGTATCCTGTGAGGCTAGATGAACTGCACTTTACATTTTTGTTTTACTACATTGATGTATTCTGTTGCAAAGAAATCAATTCTGAGGACTTGTTTGAGGATAGTAACTTACTCACCTCCTCCCGCCAGTCTTTGTAGAAGGGAAGAGACTTCTTTAGACCTTTCAAGTTGAATACAGAGAGATGAGCTCATACTATAATATTGTATCCTATGCACAGTGACTGAAAATTATTCTTAATAGAAGGAAAGAACACACAGGGCATTTTATTTTACTGACCTCTACGAATCTATTACAATTTGGTCATAGTCACTCTGTCTATATAAAACGTATAGCGCAAAATGAGTGGTGTCCTATCATTATGATTTGTTTCAACATTGATGTACACATCACATTGATGATTTTACAAAGCGTTTGTCTCATTTCCAGATCAACGCTGAGGGCTTGTTGGAGGATGTTGTCTTACATCTACACCCACCGGGGCTGTTTGTTAATCTTGGCCAGCGCATGAAAGCCTATACATTTCACGGCGATGGGAACCTCCATGCTGGTATTGTGGGAGGCCGTTTGTGTTTGAGGCTGACATGCTTCCTGGAGCACCACGGCCCTTCGTGTGAGAGGGTGGCGATTGTTGAGTATACAATAGACGAAAGGGGTGTTTGTTTTGGGTCCTCAGCCTTGCAAGTTATGGGAGGTCATTATTCCTATGGCCACTCGCTGTGGCGGTGCTAGAAATCTAAGGCCGACAGGGTTGCCAGATGAGGCTGATGATTTCCAGAAGCACAAAATCATGCCCAATTCTATTGATTTCTATGGCAAAAAATGGGCGTTTTTCTGCTATATGACATTTTTACCCGCACACGGCCATCCAAAGCCGCAAAATTGGGTGGGAAACAGCCCAATCTGGCAACACTGAAGGCCGAATGAAAGAATGCAGTTTTATTAAGGAAATGGTATTAAAATACATTATTGACAGCTTCCAAAGGCCCCCTTTCCATACTGGGCTCTTAAAAGAATCATAACTTTAAACTTTTTTTTGTTAATCCCCTGGTCCCTGTCCACTTGTGCTGGATTGTATGATTTTTGGGTGCTCTACATTCAGGCTTTTTGTAAAGTAAAGTGATGTTCAGTATTTCCAGCAACAGCATCCTGGGTTATATTGTGCACTGTAAAAAAGTATCTCAAGTTCACCAGCTGCCCAAGAATTAATTTTAATCCTTATTGTAATTTGTGTGAAGCTTTGAATTGCAGCTTTATATTCAAACTCCACACAACTTGCAATAAAGATTTAAATTAACTTGGAATTCTGAGGCAGCTAGTAAACTTATGATTTCAAGTTAAACCATGCTGTTGCCATTGCAGTGTATAGCAGAATTAAGTTATCATGACTCATCACTGATATAATTCTTTACAGTGTGGGTAAATACGTAAATCCCATTTTAACCCCATTTTACCCTGCCTTGAAGGGGCTAGGTGCTCATTTAATGAGATTGCTATTTCCGAATGCAGCTTAGATACACATGGGTGATGTGACCCCAAAATCAATGTTCCACTCAATGCTCCACTCGCTCACAAGGCCAAGAGTGCCCCAACTCTGTAAGCTCCCCCTCCTTGGTAAGTGTAATATGCAGCTTGTTATGCTGGATGCACGGCAGGACATTTTCGCTATAGTTTATACTCGACAAAGTGAGTGCAGTAACACGCCAACATTGAAACTGAGAAAAAGGCCTCGAAATCCTTGGTATTAGGTTGGACTGTGACATTGTACTTACAGCAAATTTGACATAGTATTATCTTTACAACTGGACACATTTGGACCACAAGGCTTTGCCACAAGATAAAGGAGGTGTAATGAAGACCATTTCAGTCTAAACTCGATCTTGACAAAACACGTAGTTACTGCACTTTGCTTTTGTAGTAAATCATTCAAGCATTCATGTGTTACACAATCAATATATCAGTGTCAATGGTTAGAGAGGAGGTATCCCACCTCTCTGTAGGCTCTTGCTGTTTTCATTGTAACCCAGACATTCAATTTGGCAAGTTATTGACTTGAGTCCTGACTGAGCAACTCTACTCCACTTTGCGTCACTCTCTTTATGACAAATATGACTTGAGAAAGGTTGGATATTCAAACATCATAAAGTCCACTGTATGTCTTCAACAGTTCAAAGTTCCATGCACAGCTCCTAGGTGCTGGTAAATGCAGGAGTGTTCAATAGGCCTACTTCAAAAGAAAGAAGTCTACCGCACATTTTCATATCATATACGCGTCGTTCGCTCTAAATAAACGAGCATAAAGTCAAGAAAATGTGTGGTAGACTTCTTCCACTGTATGTCTGTTAACATGCCTGGTGTTATTTTGCTGTTCCCCACAATCAAATCTTCATTGCTGTCGTTGCTTACAAGGCAGGACTAGCCCATTAATAAGCTAATTCCTCTCCTTGTTATGTCTAATGTACATCATGATAAGGCCTGGCCATTTAAAGACAAAGCTATTTTTAGAACACATGGCTTTTCAGTGCACATGGACGGTATGTGCTGTTTCTCTTCCAGAATCAATACTATCGTTTGTTCCCGTGTGGTAAGGCTCTCCATGGCTCACTGTATTGACTCTAATGTACAGCATGACAGGTGCATGGCCAACAGGGAGGCACTTGACAGACAGTAGTGGTTCTCAACAGGGGCTCTACAACCCCTCAGGGGGTGTTAGAGAGCCCTTGGGGGGTTGAGAAAAAGCCAGCTGAGAGGGCGGGGGCACTCATTTGCCATAAGGAGGCATTGGACAATAACATATTTTGGCAGGTTTATGATGAGGTCAAGGGGGTGTTGGTGGACTTATAAGGAGTTTTTGTTCAAAAATTGCTGAGGACCACTGACCTACAGAATGATGCGATGTCGTTTGCTGTACCTTACTACCCTCATTTCATTCCATGCTATTTTCAGTGCCTCTCTCTCTCTCTCTCTCTCTCTCTCTCTCTGTCTCTCTCTCTCTCTCTCTCTCTCTCTCACACACACACACACACACACACACACACACACACACACACACACACACACACACACACACACACACACACACACACACACACACACACACACACACACACACACACACACATCTCTCTTGGAGAGTGTCACATTTGCTAATGTACAGCCATATGCAACCAGGGAGTTTGTAACACAGAATGGCATTATTACCTTTTAAACTTTATCTCATTCCTAACTAAGTAGGCTGCCCTATTAAAGACAGTATTGTTTTTTTTTCCTGTAACCCTGGCATTGGTTTGCGTCCCTGTGCCACACTAAATACTCCAAACATTACCTCCCCATATCACATCCTTTTCAAACCTCACTATTCCTTCCTATCCTTGTTACCTATACCAAACAGCCTGGATAGCCTAGAGCATACAATGTACAGTCTGACTGGATAACGTTACCTGTATAGGCTGAAAGCGGCATGGCCAAACAGGGTACAGAGCATATACAGTTAGGGCCAGAAATATTTGGACAGCAACACAATTATCATCTTTTTCCATCCTATACCCCACCACAATGGATTTGAAATAAAACAAACAAGCTGTGCATTAACTGTAGACTCTCAGCGTTAATGTGAGGGTGTTAAAATCCATATCGCATAAACAGGAATGAAATAGCAACGTTTTTTGTGTGTGTTGCCCACTTTTCAAGGGATCAAAAGTAATTGGACAGTAGGCTTCTCAGCTATTTTCCAGTCAGATGTGTGTTATTCCCTTACTACACCCTCACCAAGATGTCAATACAAGGTCTCAGAGTTCATTTGAAGTGTTCCATTTGCATTTCCATATATTTTTACGGAATATCCATGAGATCCAAAGTCCACCTGTCACCATCAGTGATGCAAGCCATCATAAGGTTGAAAAAAATCAAAACAAACCCATTTGAGAGATGGGGAAACATTGAATATGATTAATTCAAGAGTTCAGAATGTTGGAAAAAAGAAATACCAGAGCAACACCAAATTACCTGGCAGACATGGAAGACAAATGCTGTGGATGACAGACAATACTCTGTATCTGATGAACAAAAACCCATCTCCCAACAGTTTGCATGATGTAGAACAGTGTCCAGGTGAACGG
Organism: Engraulis encrasicolus; assembly: GCF_034702125.1. Taxonomy (NCBI): domain Eukaryota; kingdom Metazoa; phylum Chordata; class Actinopteri; order Clupeiformes; family Engraulidae; genus Engraulis; species Engraulis encrasicolus. The sequence goes on from NC_085871.1 coordinate 29,166,046, forward strand.
TGGATACATGCCCAAGGCAACAATCAAAAAAAAGATTTCAAGAACATCCAGGAACACTTCACCATAGGAAATACAGAGGGTTCACTAAAAGATGTAAATTATTGATTGCATCAGAAATAGCAATACCAGATTTGGCTTTGCCAAACAATGTCTTAAAAAGACTGTATAGGTCTTGAGCTACATCCTATGGACAGAGGAGACAAAAATCATCTTGTAGTAGGGTAATGGGTATAAAGGAGTATAGAGAAGGGAAGGAACTGCTCATGATTCAAAGCATACCACCCAATCAGTGAATCATGGTGGTGGTAGTGTCATGGTGTGGGCATGCATATCTGTCAATACTATTTTCCCCTTGTATTTATTGATGATGAGGACTACCGACAAAAGCCACAGGATGAATTCTGAAGATTTTCAGGCTATATTATCATGTCATATTAAACCTAATGGTTCTGAACTCATTGGACAATGCTTCACAGTGCAGATGGACAATGACCCAAAGCTTCATCTGAAAGCCACTAAGCCATTTCTACCCCAAAAAAGTGGAATATTATTCAATGGCCCAGTCAATCACCTCACCTGAGTACGGTTGAGCAAGCATTTCACTTGCTGGAGGCAAAACTGAAGGGAAAATACATTATGAATAAGCAGGAACTGAAGACTGTTGCAATAGAGAGCTCACCATAGCATCACCAGGGATAAAACCCAGTGTCTATTGATGTCTATGGATTGCAAATTACAGGCTGTAACTGACTGGAAAGTATTTGCAACCAAATAATTAAAAATTGAAAGTTTGATGTATAAATACTAGACTGTCCAATTACTTTTGGTCCCTTACAAAATTGGGAGGCACTGATAGAAATTGTCGTAATTCCTTCACAGTTCACCCGATTTGGATGCACCCTCATATTAAAGCTGAAAGTCTGTGGTTATTGTACATCTTGTTTGTTTCATTTCAAATCCATTGGGATGGTGTACAGCACCAAAAAAAATGAAAATTGTGCAGATGTCCAAATATTTATTATGGCCCTAACTGTACAAACCCCAGCTCCAGTGAAGTTGGGACGTTTGGTAAACTGAGAATAAAATCAAAATGCTATCATTTTCAAAACATTCAATAAATTCCTTAGATGGAGAATAGTGAAAAGACAACATATCAAGTGTTAAAACCGAGAAAAAATATTGTTTTAGGGGACATATGTACTCATTTCTAATTTGATAACTGCAACACGTCTCAAATAAGTTGGGACGCGGATCAGTGAAATGTTATAAATATCCAAATAAGATAAAAGAAGAAAAAGGAAGGAATAAGGACAAGGAAAAACAACAAGGAAGAACATTTCAAAATGAATTGTACTGATGAACAATTTTAATGTCCAGGTATAAGACAATCACAGAGAGGCACTCAGAATTAAAGATGCAGAGGGAACAATTACCATAGTTATTACATAAAGTTTTGAATTCCATTTATTTACCGTGATTGAGTGTATAAGACATATTTTTGTCATTAAAGTCATTGTATAGGTTCATGACATCATGAAATATATATTGGCTGTAGTCTCACTCTAGCACTCCAAGAATTACAGCTAGTGAAAACTTGACCATATTAAGGATGCTTCATGTGTGCAAATGATAGAGGGGTTTAACATTCCACTATGCACCCGACCTCACTTGAAATAGACCCAGAAGACATGGGAAACTGTCCTTTGTTTACATAAGTCAACAGCAGTTGCAGAAGTCAATTCTTTTTGAAAATAATAGTCTTGCACATCCTGTGCTACAGTGAAAATTGACCATGCAACATGTGTTAGTGCTAACTTCAAAAGTCAGCCTCCGTGATAGCATGGGGGTGCAGTAGTACATTGGTTAAGCTGTTCTAACTCACCTGTAGAATTGAATATAGTACTGAATGAAATACATGGGCTTTAAACAGCATGAAAAGCCACTCGTGCAATATATTTTGAAGGGAGATCTTCGATTACTGCCACATAGTAAGTACAAATTGCATTCTCTACTATGTTATAACAATTTAACTCCAACATAAGGACCAGCAAGACATACAATGGCAGGCTTTTGGTCAAGACCTTTCACACTGTAAGCACTACAGAAAGGAAAACATTGCAAAACATGACAAGGAATACACCTACCATTTAAGCTGTTGAAATCATGTCCAAGATAGGAATCATCACTGTTTTTATATAAAATAATCTCATCGGTTAATGCTATTAACTGTTAAGTGTTGTCTTTTGTTTTGTTTTTAGTCTTCCTCGACATTTGCTGCCTTTTATTGTCCCCGTCCCAACTCTTTTGAGACACGTTGGATTTACATATTCATGAATATCCCCCAAAACAATAATTTTGGTCAGTTTTGATGGCTGATATGTTTTCTTTGTACCGTTCTCCAACTAATGTCAGAACCAGACTTCTGAAAATGGCAGTATTTTGTTATTATTCACAATTAACCTTGCGTCCCAACTTCTATGGAGTTGGGGTTTGTAGAAGCCATGAGATTATTACCTATTTACCCTCATTTTGTTCCTGGCAAAATAGTCTGGATATAGACATTGCTGTTTATACTGTATGCCAGATATTGGGTTAGGCTATGCTCCTTTCCATGATTAATATTCCAACACTACCTCCAATACCTCGCAATAGCCTTGCCTTCCTCGTCATAGCTCTCTATTGCTCTCCTCATTAGGACTAATGAACAGTCTGAATACCCTAGAGCATGTTATACCTTTACAAATGTACAGGCTGACTAGAGCATGCAGGGCTGATAACAGCTTTGGCCAGGCCCGGGACCAAATCAAATGAATGGGCCCACCTCTGTAATGAAGCCCCAATTCTGACAACACACCAGGGATGGAAATAAGCACCCGCCCACTTGCCAATGACGGGTGAATTTTGCCTTTGGCAGGTGAAATATGTCAACTCGCCAGTCACCTTGACGGGTGAAATTTTTCTACAGGTCCCCGGGTTGATGCTGAATTATACGCAGCATCCAACAGCAAAGGTTTAAGCAAATTGATAATGAAAAGAGTTATTGGCATTCCAATAACTGAATTCATGACCTCTGAAACAAAAGTATTGATCAGAAAATGATGTTACTTGGCATTACAATGTTTGGAATGGTTGAATATGAACTGGTAAAATGGTGACTGGTAAAATTTTTCAGTGACTGGTGGATTTTAGAATCTACCTGCCACAGTGACTGGTGGGGAAAATGTGTAGCTCTTTGAGTGCCATGGACTTGAAAACGAGTCTTTTCAGAATGTATGGCACAGTGCCAAAGACTTGATATCGAGTAAATTGCGTTTTTTATGGGGGGTGGGGCCTGACACGTTTGTTGTTCACATCGACAAAGAACTCAATTTTTTATGGCTCTTGAAAAGTCACTCAAAGTCACTCTGAAAAAAGCCTGGCAACTCCCTGGTCTGAATTTGAAAATGGCTGGCAGCCAATGAGTTAAAGGGACAGTTTGGTCAATTTCAACATGCAGTTGTATTGCTCACGCTACCCTTGACTTGTCAGTACCTGGTGATGCCACATTTTTCGGCTCAGCCCTTTCCGAGATATGAGCAATTCTAATGGGGGCAGCGTTTGTTTACATTTTTAAAAAAATGAAACATAGGCCAACTCCAAATATTTTCCCAAAAGGTACTGCTGTTTGCTAGTTGTCTGCTGATGTTTTATAACCTTTTGGATGTTTTTGGGAATAAATAAAAATGTTTTTTTTTAAATGTAAACAAAGAGCTGCCCCCATTACAATGACCAGGATCTCGGAAACGGCTGAAGAAGAAGAAAAAAAAAATCTCAGGCACTGTCAAGTCCAGGGTAGTGTGAGCATTACAACTGCATGTTGAAATTGACCAAACTGTCTCTTTAAGTTCCACCCCTGCAACACACACCCCCAACCACCTGGGCCCTTGACCACTGCCTCGTTTGCCCTGCACTTATCGGCTGGCCTGAGAGCAGGTTACCTTCACTAATGTACAGGTCTGAGAGTGGCATGACCAACCAGGGAGCACTTAACATGCGTACACATAGGACGAAGGAAGCGTCCCAGATCAATATCCTGCGCGGCATAATTTACTCCTCAAGGAATCCAATCAGCTAATTGCCACATAGATCTCACATACTGACGGCTGAAGCTGCTGTGGCCAAGCCATGGGTCTGTAAATGTTCTACTGTGGACTGAAACGACACTTTCATTCGTGCTTTCACTTTTGCACTTAAGCCATGGGTTTGTAAATGGGCTCCTACACAGTAGAATCTACTGAGTAGATAGAATCAACACTTTCATTCATGCTTTCATTTGGCACAAGACAGGAATTATAAATGTAGTCCCGTGGAGGCAGATACAATTAACTGATTCATTGATTCATTGATTCATTGATTCAATCAATCATTCATTCATTCATTCATTCATTCATTCATTCATTCATTCATTCATTCATTCATTCATTCATTCACTCATTCATTCATTCATTCATTCATTCATTCATTCATTCATTCATTCATTCATTCATTCATGTCAAACTTTGGGTCTGTGGGTCTGCTGTGGCCCCGCGGATCTGTAAACATTTCATATAACACAAGCGAGGTTTATAAATGAAATCATGGAAACAGACATAACACATTCATTCATTTATTCATTCATTGATTCATTGATTGATTGATTCGTTGGGTCTTTAAACAAGACTATTCACACGTCCGTTTGCAAGGGGAGATAAAAATGATGCTTGCTAATGGTGATGTTGTACTGTCTGGGAAACGAAAAAGATGTTATCTGCGAAACAGCTTCACTGACGGAAAAAATGAATTGAATCAATTCTTGACAAGACAATGTAGGCCCATCATTACACAGTAAATCTGACACTGAAACATTTACTGTGCCGGCTAATGGAGGCTCAAAAACACAACATAAACAAACAAACAAACAAACAAACACATAGATAAATAAATATATTTTATCACTGTACATTATGTACAATTCACAACTATGGCAGTTTTAATAATGCAATCAGTTGTGCAGTAAATAGGCCTGTTAGTATGATGCAGCATGTGTGAGCCTTCACTGGTGTTAGATGAAATACGGCTATCGAAAGTCAACAAACCATAACTCACTGGGCACAAGCATGCAGTCGCCTGTCACATGCCTCAGTGCACACACACACACACGCACGCACGCACGCACGCACGCACACACGCAGGCAGGCAGAAACGCATGGACACACGCACGCACGCATGCACGCACGCACACATGCACACACATGCACGTATGCACATCTTCAAACACATAACTCACAGCACATGCAGTCGCCTATCACATGTCTCCGATGGCCCTTGAGGAAACATCCACCCCACCCCTGACACAATGCACACACACACACACACACACACACACACACACACGCGCATGCACACACGCATGCAAGTACATGCACACAGACACACACACGCACACATCCACCCCACCCCTGACGCGCATGCACAGACACACACACACACACACACACACACACACACACACACACACACACACACACACACACACACACACACACACACACACACACACACACACACACACACACACACACACGCACAGGGCCGGTAACAGCTTTGAACGGGCCCAGGACAAAATAATCTGAAAGGGCCCCTCATCCAAAACATACAATGTAATGAGGGCCCAATTCTGGGCTCCCTTTCTTCCTGGGCCCGGGATAAGTGACACCCCCACACGTCACCTTCCCTGCACACACACACTGCAGTTATTTTTATCCCCCAGCCATCCACCATTTCACACGCGATATAGTCTGCTTCCACCTGCCACGTACACACAGAGGGGTGCAGATAGATTCAATGTCAAGGTTGACAAAATTTTTTTTGTTGTTTTCGCCGGTTTGCAACTCATACCACCATAAATCACAACTATGACAGTAAAAAAATGGAGTGTGATTACAACACTATTCTGAAAATACAGTACATTGTTCCATATGATTTTACTATGTAACTTTTTGAATGTTGAATTGTGAATTCTGAAAAAGCCAAATCATGCTCTAAAACTAAGAGTTGAATTAAACTCATATCTGTTACCATTTTTTTAATTACAAAAGGTGATTTGTCTGTAAATTTGGCTGATTTTGTGGCACTCTTCTCATGAATACAACAACCTCACACCAAATCAGCCAAACTGTGTACATAGCAAAACCCAACACATACAGTGATAAAAATAAAGATTCAGAGTGCTCTCCATCTCCCCCTGCTACACACACCCAGTCACCCTCAGGGTTCACATGCTGTCCATCCCTGCGTCACACAGAGAGAAAGCCATGTGAGGGAGGGAGGGAGAGAGAGAGAGAGAGAGAGAGAGAGAGAGAGAGAGAGAGAGAGAGAGAGAGAGAGAGAGAGAGAGATAGAGAGAGAGAGAGAGAGAGAGAGAGAAAGAGAAAGAGAGAGAGAGAGAGAGAGAGAGAGAGAGAGAGAGAGAGAGGACCATCCCACACTGTTTGCCTCCTCTTGCTTCAGGACCACTTGCTCTCCGTCTCGCCCTGTTAAATCTAGAGAGACATATGGTTGAGAACCGAGAGTCCACAACCACATGCTGTCCACAACCACATGCTAGTACTATCCTAACACTGACAGGCAGGGCAGGGAGTTTCTGGGGCCATATTTGATGGCTGCCATGAGAGAGAGAGAGAGAGAGAGAGAGAGAGAGAGAGAGAGAGAGAGAGAGACAGAGACAGAGACAGAGAGAGAGAGAGAGAGAGAGAGAGAGAGAGAGACAGAGAGAGATAGAGAGACAGAGACAGAGAGATAGTCTACATATGATGGCTGCCATGACTACTAAGTGGGTTTTCCCTCATTAGGTCTGAAATTGAATTAGGAAACGCAGGGCTGGAATAGTTGACTGAAGCCATTTTGTTTCTTTAGAGTGAAACATGTGCTCATGTCAAGATCCCACAGTGTCATCATTCATTCTCTCTACTGCAGCCAATTACGTGAACGCTTTCATTCCTCATTCCGCATTCCATTCCGCAAGAGGATCCGTAGGTAAATTTGTCAATTTGTTATGACACAAATTGAAAAATGAAACATGACACACTTTGAATTTTAAATTAATTTGAGCTCAATTTTGGTCATTGGGTAAAGAAATGAATACAATCTGACAGGTGGAACTAATTCTATTGCTGCTCTGGACACCTGTGTTAGAATAACTCTTAAATTGAAAAAACTCTGTTTCAAATAACTCAAAAAGAGTTAATTTGACTATTTAGTCAGTGTAACATTTTCAGAGTTAATCTTACGTAGCCTCTGTGCAGATGAGCCTGCTGGCGGGTCTGTTCCCTCATTGCTAAAAAGGCTCAACTACATCATAACTACATCTACATCATCACTAGCTTAGCGACATATTCCCTCTTTTAATTTGTCTTAAAGCAAGACAACGCTTAACATGAAAAATAAGACACTTTACCACCTTTATAAACCCCAGCCAACGATTTTAACTGTATTAAGCCCCAAAATAGTGGCATACCTCTTTAAGTAACATATTAGCCTAATACTTTGCTAATACAATTTTGATGACAGTAAGGTTGTAACATAGGCTCCGCGCAAAGGAATTTAATATTGTTTAAATATTAAGAGTTGAAATTACGCTGGTCATATGCACACTAACCTTTGACTTCACTATTACTGAAATGTGACTATCCAAGTCCATACTGTATTGTGTGAGGAGACTCAGATGAATATGATCAAATCTGCCAAAGCATGGAAGACAGCATGGAAGCTCGTCCCAAAGCTCTAGCCTGAGGTAGGTAGCCAATCGTAGAGTGGGGAGGGGTGGACGGATGATGAGGCATATTACTTGACAAATGGAAGCTTGCAGTTTGTTTGAATACAACTGACACAATGGGCTACATACAGCATATGGCCAATAACTGACCATTGGCAATCACAAACCACTTCCTACAAGAAAAGGTCACAGTTTAAAAAAAAGAATGAAAGCACAAAAAAAGCACAAAACCCCATAAAACATATATATATATTTTTAAATTGGACAAAACCTGGAGCGAGGGCACAAAATACATTGCCCTAACAGATGGCATGGCTATGAGGGTCATGACCTGACTACGGCCTAGGGGCTGTGTTTTTCAACACTGGGGTCGAAACCCCATTTGGGGTCGCCTGGCGTGCAATGTCTGAAGGTGTGTGAAAAAAGAATACCAATAAACGTTACTAATTAATATAACATAACTATTCAATATCCTCTTTGAAACACTACTCACAATCTTAGATCATCCTAAATATAGATTTCATAACCTACAACCTATGTAGCTCAGCCATGTTTTCATTTTTGTCGGGAAAACAATGTGTATGGGGTCCCTAGAAATTTGGGATGTCAAAATGGGGTCCCGGGCCAAAAAAGGTTGGGAACCACTGGCCTAGGATTTAGGTTCCCAAACTTTTTTCCCTGTGCACCCCCTTGTACATTTCAATGTGGTTCGCGCACCCCCTGAGCGAATATTTTGGTGTGCTGATGGCCGCGCAAGTATGGATTCACTGCTCATTCACTGCATATTAAGCACAGTCGTTTTTGGGGAATCCTCTTTTACAATAGCCTTGGAATTAAACTACACTTCAGATGGACCCTTACAGCATATAATGCAATATACTATTAAGAACTACTTAATGTTCATTAATACTGGATAAAAACTACCATATCCGTCATTGCTCTATTCAGCTCGTGCACCCCCTCAAGGCGGGCCTCGCACCCCCAGGGGTGCACGCACCCCAGTTTGGGAACCACTGGTCTAGGTTTTGTATGTGCGCAAGCCTGTCCCTTTGTGATGTTGCAATGTGAGAGTGCATGTGTGGTACCCCAGAGTGGCCCCGATTCAAAGCTGGGGGTGGGAGGGGAATGTGCCTTCTCCCCTTGCTGCTGTATGCCTTTAGGCAGCCTTGCTGCCACATCCACAATGCTCTGTGAGAATGTACAGCCAGTGATGCTGTATTATTATTACCACGGGGATCTGTGGCTCAGAGAAGCAGCGGTGGATGGCTGTTTAAGTCCTGGCATATACTGTAGGTACAGGTCAGTGGTGTACCAGGCCCAGGGAGACAGGGTCCCCAGAATTGTGTGCTCATTATAGGCTATAGTAGGCCTATGTATCAGATGGGGGCCCTTTTCAGATGACTTTGCCCTGGCTTAGGCCCAGCCAAAGCTGTCAGCTGCCCTGCTGGTATAGGTTATAGGACACCATTAAATGCACTGTCACTATGCTGTGTTTAGGCTACATCAATATACGCTGTGACTTCATCATCGTGAAAGGAGCCTTGTCACAGCTGCTGCTGGGGATGAGACGACGCCTGGCCGTTAATATATCTCTCTCCTCGCCACAGATGGCAGGACAGGGAGCAAGATTTACAGGCCATTATTCTCTGCGAGGGTCGATAGTCAATCTTTATGCCACCTAGTGGACACGCCCGGTATTTTGCTTTGAATTGATGGCTCAGGATTGAGTCATCACTCTACTACACTCTTGTCAGTTTGGAGAAGTCCTCAAGCATCTCTAACGAGTCACACGCACCATGCCCTCAATTGTGCAGAGAGAGACGAGGCCATGCGGAATATGACATAACATAACCATATGAATTCTAGGATGACTCTTACATAAGTCATATGCCATTTAGCTGTGCTTATGCGTGCTGGAAGTAAGCGCTCTTGTCTATCGCTGTGTAATGAGATGGGGCCGCTCTTACACGACCCTGGCACTGGTCTGCATTAATCCCTTTGGATGAAACGCACTGACCTACTTCTCAAGCCTACTACATGCGCCGCGATTTCGGACCAATAGAGAGAGGATGCGCTCCGGAGAGGCGTGAGCTCTGAAACCGACAGAGGGAGGAAGGGAGAGAGCGAGTAGAGTGAGAGGTCTCCGCGCCGCGCAGCACTGTCGGAGGCAGCAGGAGGCAACAACCGAAATATTTTTACGCCCCTTCTACGCCTCCCACCCATATGCTTCACTGCTATTGGAGCACAGCTCGGCGGATCCAAGCCTCGGGATGCCGGGTCCTCTGAGCACCGGTGTGTAGTCGACCTGTGTCTGGTCCCCTCTCTCTTGGCTTGTCATCTTCTATTTCTCTGCGCTCTCCTGTCCGCGGGCTTGCTGATACCAGACCGCCCTTCTCAGCGACGTCATTTTACAGACTAGTAAGCGACGAATTCAAACTGTGCACAGATCTGTCCTCTCACGACTCCGGCAAGGTCAGCCGCGTTCAAGGACTACGTTTGGATACTTCAACAAGGTAATGACTGCCTAGCTGACAGGTCTGGCTCTATCTGTGGATGCAATGTGATAACGTTGGTTAGCTCTGCTCTGCCTGTTGTCTGAAGTTACATGAACTCGAGCTGAGTGTCGGGTTCCCCAATGATGGTGATGCTCTGTGATTTAAACATCCCAATCAGACAGGCAATCACGTTCTGATTGGATCAGGGTAATAATTGAAAAGGCCAATGGCAAACATGTTTAAAAATGCCATACATAAAACAGGGCCGTACCTTTGGTTAACTACAATGGAAAACATATTGTCCTTGGCATCACCGGACGTCCCATGTGGAACTTATTATAGAATCCTGGGCTACATCGCGCAATGACCCCCCTCCCAAATGTAATGTAAGACAAGAGTTATTAGGCCTTTATTACTACCCTATTCATTTTGTGTGCGTTACGTTACTTGTGCATATACTGGTTCTGTCCGGTTTGTTGGTGCATCAGACGGCAGCTTTCCAGAGGGGTATCTAAAAGATGAGGGCTGGCACGGGCGAGTTGCATCACCGTGTCGAGTTGCGCTGTTGCTGCCGCTGAGCGTCATCTAACCGTGCCAAGCGGTTTCCACTGACTGTGGTGTTTATAGAAACCAAAACAAGCTAACACCAACACTGGTCGCAAAGCAAGCTCGTCTATAAATAGTAGCCTACACCCGAGGATTTAATGGACACTTGTTATACATGCCGCCTGTCTAGCGCAGAACACTGAATGTTCCATCCCTATAAGGTCTATTTGGCCTGCCTCGCACACGTCACATGATGCGACGAAACAACACGACGGGTGCCTGTCATATCAACTCCTCCTGGTCAGCACCAGTGATCAACACACAGACTGTTACTTCTCCGTTAGTCCCTGCCATATACACGTTGCAAAAAAATAAATAAAAATGACACGGTGTTGTTTCAGTTTGACACCGTTGTAGGGAGCAGAAGGGAGGTGCCCATAGTAGGTTGGGTCCCTAAATAAGTGATGAGAGGCCACATAAAACCTTTATGCCTTGCGCTGCAGAATGATCTATTTCACCACTTTTGCTGCAAGTACAGTTGAGATGTGGCTTTTGTGATGTAATTGGCTGTCTACCCATGTCTGTGTAGACTAGTGTTTACACTTAACTACACCATAGGCAGTCATGTAGTGGGCTATGAGTAGCATGATGTTTACACAACAAAGGATGTAGTATTTTAACCAATATAGTTGAACAGGGAACACAGACACTGTGCTACTGTGCACAGACATTCAGAGTATCACAATAATTGAATTTAATGAAAAGAGAAATGTGCAGTGCAGCTGGCACGGTTGGCAGTGACGATTATTTCATCGGCATGTCTCTCATTCAAAGAGATTGGAAGATTTGCTGTCGGCACAGAAACAGTGTTCCGCCTGCTCTGTGTTCTGGTGTGTGCTGTGTTGTGTCTGAACGGTGCCGTTTCCCAGCAGAAGACATCTGGTGATATCGCTCATTCACACTCTCTCCCACTTGCTTAACCCTGTAAGACAGGGAACCTATAAGGCCGTTTTATCCGGCCCCCGATATAATTTTAATGCAGTTTCACATGAAGTATGACATCATTTGTAAAGGAATATTAGAAAATACATTTGCAATACAATTAAGTTATATTCGGTTGACTTGGAAAAGGTGGGGACTGTTTTAAAGGTGTCTGCCTTCAACATAGGCCTAAAGTGCAGGAGGAAATCCTGGTTGATGTTCATAGTACGGCCCTCGGAGGACTTGTACAGCCCTTGGAGGAATTTGAAGTGGCCCTTGAAATGAAAATGGTTCCCCACCCCTGCTGTAAGTCATGCCCCTTGTTATAAATTAGCTGTCACCAGAATGGCAATGACCAAGTCATAACACATTACTAAAGGGCCTGTGCACTGTCATAGTGATGTGGCACTATGATAGTAAAGTTTTTCAGTGACTAATACGGCATGTGTGTGAAGGGGCTGTGTAAAAGAGAAATACGCAGTGCTGCTGGCATGTGTTGGGCAGTGATCATATCATCAGTAGGCCTATGCCTTTCATTCGAAGAGATGGGAAGATTTTCTATTCTCACCTGCTTTGTGTTCTGGTGTGTGCTCTCTAGTATCTGAGTGGTGCAGAAGAGGACATCTGGTGATATCGATCGTCCACACTCTCACCCGCTTGCTTAATCACTGGCTTTTGCTTCTTCACCCACTTGCTTACTCACTTGCTCTGCTTGGTCATCCAGCCTGCCGCCAGGGGCGGTTCTAAGGGGTGGCAGGGGGTGGCATTTGCCCCCCCAGAAATATGATTTGCCACCCCAATTAAGAGCCCTGATTGTGACCAATAGCCTTAATGCTTGACATCATTTCAGACATGGAACTTTAGGTTGCAGGGTTTCACTTTAAGGGATTCACTGTATCACAGAAGTGTGTGTGTCGATTATATCGCGTTTATCATTTTCCCTTAGTGTAGGAGCATGCCCCCCTGAAGTACATTTCGCCACCTCTTTGCCACCCCAAGAATAAATGTCTGGAACCGCCCCAGCCTGCCGCACACGCACCACAGTGTTTTACCCACTGACCTTTCGCACTCGCTCAAACATACACATCACTTACATGCATTCACTCAGTCACTCACTAACTCACTCACACAGTCACATTTTCTTTTGTGCATATCACATGGGCAGTCATGGGTTAGCGGTTAGGGCGTCAGATTTGTAGCCCAAAGGTTGCCGGTTCAACTCCTGACCTAGGTTGGTGGGGGGAGTAATTAACCAGTGCTCTCCCCCATCCTCCCCCATGACTGAGGTACCATGAGCATGGTACCGTCCTGCTGCACTGCTCCCTTGGGGTGCACGGGGGCTTCCCCCTTGCACGGGTGAGGCATGAATGCAATCAATGTGTGTGCAGTGTTCACTTGTGTGCTGTGGAGTGCTGTGTCACAATGACAATGGGAGGTGGAGAGTTTCCCAGGTGGGCTTTCAGGCTTCCTTTCTTTTCTTCAAAAAACTTTTTTTGTTTTTTCAGTCATCATTGGTATTCAGATATGTGGGTGACAACATGTTGTTGGTGCTTACTGTAAGTGGAGGCATGGGATTTTTGATTGCCATCCAAAGTGCAGATATGACAAACTTGAACAATTTAAGGGGCACTGTGTGACCAATCAGTAACACTTTATTTTAGGATACATCTATAAGCACTAATACATACAATGTTAATGCCTGCATAAGTAACTTGTAAGGCATGTACTAAGCAAACACACTAAGGCCTACTAGGTCCTTACTAAGGTTAAATTGGTAATAAATCCCTTATTGTGCATGAACAAGACATTTGCGAATACATGCCTAACAAATGTTTGATTTTGCTTTGTACATTCCTTACAAGTTACTTATACAGGCACATTGTATGTATTACTGCTAAATAGATGTATCCCTAAAATAAAGTGTTACTGACCAATCTTGCTAGTCTTTGCTTTCTATTCATAGTTGGACAAACTAACAATTTTAGAACGTGCTATTTTCTCTCTCTTTCTCTCGAGTCGCGACCTATTCTTATCTTGCCCGTTTGCCCCCATTGAGTTCCCATGGGAGAAACGGAAGAGAACTTATTTAAACTGTCCTCTCCATGGGATGGTGCTCCCTATAAATAAGGTAGCCTATAACCCATTTGCTTCAGCAAAGTGGAAGGATAGAGGAGAGGATGTTTATTGGTAATGATTCTTATCTCAGAAATGGGTACAGGAAGCATCTTAAAAAAAAACTTAAAGTTACATAAAGCATATCACTGACTGACCATATAAGGCACTTGCCCTCTAAGACTGATGTGTGTAGGATATTACCTGTGTCATTTATGCATGGCCCAAATACATTTGACTTGGGGACAAGATTGTGCCAAAGTTGCACAGGCACGATAACCATACTCTATCTGATTGCAAACACAGCAACTCAACCTTAGCCTCGTAGAGTTAGATATTGAATGCAGACCAAGTGCCAAAGACAAGCCATACTCCGGTCTGTATTAAGTCCTAGTTAAATGTAGGCCTATAGGCGCATGTACACCCTAAGGCTTTCTAGGTCAAGTGTCAGTTCAGGTATTTTGTAAACACTTCTGGTTGCATATTGCAGTCTTTCAACCATCACACTGAGGGTATACCGTGTATCCTTACATGGGCACGCCTACTACTGAGAGCATTGCTGGGTTTTTGTGTAAGATTACAGTGCATGTAATTTGCAGGTTTTAACATTTTCTAGACTCTGTCGTCAAATGAGAGAGAGAGCCTAGAACGTCATGGAAACCAACACCTAGTGAGGGCATTGGTGTATGCATTTCTGTGTAAGCTTACATGTTAAATTACAGGTTTTCTCGTCTTGTTCATCATCGGAGAGAGGTAGCGTGATGTAATTGGAGGACTATCTGTTGTTCTTTTTAGCCAGCTGAGTAGGCATTGACCAAGCATGACAGTTGGTTGGCAGGGCAACTTTCCTGCCCAAACGTATAGGTGACTGGAACTCAGGGCGCCACTTACCGTACACGTACAGTAAATTATGTGTTGACTTAAGGTCATGATAGCAAGTTAGTCACACATTTACAACCGCCCAAAACAAACAAGGTCATTTTAACTCTCATTTAAAACACCATTGTGGGAGTTTGACCTTAAGAAATAGCGAAAGGTGACTGGAGTGATTGCTGGTGTAAGCTGTTGTTGAACTGACAAAAGACTTGAAAGATGAAATGTTTT
>NC_085871.1:29191075-29201075 GCF_034702125.1 Engraulis encrasicolus
AGCCTACGCCAAAGTGCTGCGTTTTCCACAAATCCACAATTGGATTTGTGGTCAAATTGAACTGTGTTGTAGTATATTGTCTATTGATTATACCTTAACACTATAATGAATTATGGCCATAGTACTTATCTTAAGTACACATGCATTTTGCCAAAAAGGTGATACCCTCCAGAGAGGCTCTAAAGAGGCATTGAAATAGTGGCAAGTCTACACTTAGTTTGTGGCATAGGGCCACACAGGGTGGCTCAGCACTGCAGTTCGTTTCTGTGCTTAACACGCTGTATTCATCACCTGCTTGATTGACTGAGTGGTGCTTGTACGTAGACTGATTCATTTATGAGTATTAAATTGTTAAACATTAACATTTAGAGAAGAAAGATATCCACTGTGCTCCTGCACTTCACAATCTGGTGTGTCTCGATAAAGGACTAGCAATAGGAATTAACTGTTTTATTTGGGCAAGTACGTTTCAACATTCTCACATCTTCTTCAGAATCAAAATGGCAAACATGGGGTGCGTTTCTCGAAAGTGTAGTTAGATAGTTAGCAACTTGGGTAGTTGCCAATGGGAAATTGCATTACAAACAACAGGTACCATTCGAGTACCATTCTGGGATTGGAGTACTACAGCCCTGTCTGTGAGTGGGCACCATTCAGCAAATCAGGCTGCAGGCTTGTACTCGTAGCAGCTGCTTGGCTGGCCTCTCTTTGTTGTGGCTGTCCTGCTCACCTTCAATCACCATGGCATTATCAACCCCCTCACCTCCCCCTCTCGTCTTAGATTACTCATACTGGTGTACACCAGTCGGTTGAGGTGTGAATATCGAGTCCAGAGAATAAGCAGTTCAAGCAAAGCACTGCTCCCAGGCTGGGCATGCTGGGTCTGACTACAGCTCCCAGGATATGGTCTGAGATGAGCTGAGACAAACACTGACCATCCAGAAATGGCACGCTGAGATGAACTCAGAGGCGTACATTAGTTTTCATTTGCTTCAGACATGTAAGATGATGAACTTATGATGAAGATGATGCACTTATTGCTTGGAAAATCGGGGACTTCTGTGTTATTTTTTTACTGGGGACATTACTGGAAGCAGGATGTCTTTTACACTTGTGCTCCTACTCAAGTGCTGGTCTGCAGTGCACACAGCAGGGTGTGCAGGCACACAAGCGCTGCTGTGTTGTAAGTAACGTGTGTTGTGCTGTTGTGTGACTCAGTCTTCTCCTGTGTATCTGCTAAATGGATTAACTGGTAATCACACAACGGGACTTTCATTCATGCATCATGAATGACATGTCCATTTAAAGCTTAGGCTACTCATAGTAGCACCTGCTCGGCTGTCTGGTGTGTTGTGGACACGCTTTGTTGCCCATCTGTGGAACTGAAGACACTGTGTCTTACTATACAGTAGTAGCATTATTACATTTCACAGTGTTACTTCAACACTTAAAGACTCAATTTAACATCTTCTTTTAGATAATATTTGGTTCCAGAATACTCCCTAAGTGTTAAATTAACACCACTTTGTACAGTGTAATCCATTAATTTGTTCATATTTATAGTTAATTTACAAGACATTTAGGAAAGGACAATTACTCATGTGCCAAAAAGCAAAGCGCGTTCAATATCCAAGAAGAGGTAGCCCATTCCACTTGCTCTTTTAGCCTCTTTGTACAGACAGACCCATTCATTGCTGAATAAACCCAACTACATCATAACAACATTATTATGACATTACCAGGAATCCTAAGAGTCTGACTAAGACATTTCATTACCATGTGAGGGTATTTGGGTTATAACAGAGGCTCTGTGCAAATGGGTTAACTAACATGTCTTCACATGCTGTTGGATTGTGGTAAAGCCGTTAGGGATTGCCTAGAAGTGCAGCTTCCTGTAACAGTTAGTCAGTGCAAACACCGATGACATTGGAAAGGTAAACACACTTCCTGATGCGAGGTCAGCTAAATGCTAACTATTAGTTGTAAGCAAAATTACACAGCCCCAGGACTGTGTTGACCTAGGCTTTGAAAACTTCTAGGTAGGCAGTGCACAGGAGGAAGAGGTTATTTTCTACACAGAACAGAATATAGAAGGAATATATAGATGGAATATAGAAGTTGAGTTTCTCTACCTTATCCCCTTAGACGGGGCTTTATACATTTGTTGTTACCAGTATGGTAATGACCAAGTCGTGGTGCATTACTAAAGGTCCTGTGTTGTGTCTATTGTAGTGCTGTGGTAGTTAAATTTCAATGACTATTACAGCGTGCCACTGGAGGTACGCTGCGCATTAAGGGGCTACGAGGAGCGAATAAATAAATAAATAAATACATAATGAATGAATGAATGACTGAATGAATGACTGAATGAATGAATGAATGAATGAACTAATGAATGAATGAATGAATGAATGAACGAATTAACGAATGAACGAATTAATGAATGAATGAACAGAAAGTGGTTGATAATAGATTTCAAAGTAGTCAGGACCTGAAGCTAACTAGCAAGCCAGTGGTTATAGCCAGTCGTCCCAGACCGGTTGAATGAATGAACAGAAAGTGGTTGATAATGGATTTCAAAGTAGTCAGGACCTGAAGCTAACTAGCAAGCCAGTGGTTATAGCCCCATCAGACACGGCACCCCTACCACACCACCCCGCAGCACCTGACGACAGGGTCATGCAGTACAGGCTGGAAATACTTCCTGGTCCGTCCGCTCTTTACAAAGAGTCACTTGTGCTTACTGCAGCACCCTCCCTCACTCTCTGTTTAAGGAGCAGTCTTACACATTGGACAGAATGTAGGAGCAGTCAGGCTAGACAGTTTACAGTTGTAATAGGCATAGTATGTAGTAGTATACTTATGGGCCTTGAATTATTTATAGTTCACAATGATATTGTAGTACTACCGTTACATGAGTTACATCAAGCAATTCCTGTTATATCAATCATTGTGATAATCAATAGTGTACCTCTGTAAGTCTGTAACATGCAACATGATGTACCCACTGATAATGTTCAGGCCTTGCCCTAATCCTTACCTAATCCCCTGTTATAGCCTATACTGTTACATGTTTCACACATTGTTACACTGTTCCTAATGGCTGTATCAGGGGGCATGAAATAAAGTCTACCGTAACGTTTTGTTCTGGGAGGAACAGCATCACAAACACAGGGGGTTGACTGGATGTAAAATCAGCACAGAGTAATGAAGTGAAGTCCAACTCTGGTTTGATTTCAGAGGTGAACACAAGCACAAACACAGCACAGGCGGAAAGAATTGAAGACGAGTAGCGGGTACAGAATCTTTGGCACTGGTGAATAAACACAGAGAGGGTGGGTGTAAACTCAGTACACACAGTGATGAAAGTATTTCTGTAGTTTTGTTAAGAGAGGAAAAACATTAGAAATGCAACGCATGGTTGAACGCAGAAGGAGTGGCAGCAATTTCACATAATTTTAAAAGTATCCCTTTTAGTTCGCTAAAACACAGCTGTCAAAATGGATTTAAAATTTGTATGGGTGTAAGCGAATGGGTGTAAACCTAGTGCAGAGAGAGAGAGAGAGACAGACAGAGAGACAGAGAAACAGAGAGAGTGGGTGTAAACTTAGTGCGCAGTACTTAAATATTCATGAGGAGCTGGTTCCCAGATCAGACTGGCCGTGACCGTGGGCTCACTTCCAAGCAGGTCTATATCCCTGACCTTGAGGAAGGAGAGAGAGAGAAAGAGAGAGAGAGAGAGAGAGAGAGAGAGAGAGAGAAAGAGAGAGACAGAGAGAGACCGAGAGAGGGTGGATGGGGGGGTGCAGTGTATACAGTCCATAAACTCACCTTCACATACTCTAATAGAGCATGCATACACATACACGCAAATTCACACATTTACACATGCATGCGTACACACACACAGGCACGCACGCACGCACACACGCACGCACACACACACACACACACACACACACACACACACACACACACACACACACACTGCCTCCTTCAGGTTCCATTCATACCCATATTTGGTGTGTGTGTTGTGTGTGTGTGTGTGTGTGTGTGTGTGTGTGTGTGTGTGTGTGGTTTCTTACCTGGTTCATATGACTTTCCAAGTCACCTGAGCGTCATGCACTACCTTTCTGAACACAGCAACAGTAGCCAAGGGCACACAAGAACTCTTCCCTCTGATTGGCTTCTCGTTGTCCCGCCTTCTCTGCTCCAGGGTGTCAATCAATACCAGTGTGTGGGCAACAGGCATGACCATAAATAGAGGCTTTACTTTGTCATGGCAACAGGTCCACCTTAATTGTAGTCCGTCCGATAGAGTGGAAATTTAGGAGCAGAATGGTGTCATTTTTTAAATTTCACTGCCAACTGTGTCCACCTAAGTAATGGTCTTGCAAGTTAATGGTAGCTCTGTACCAAACTGTTGTTTTCATTGGCCAAAGAAACTGAACGTGTCCTTGTGGACATTGTTTTTAGTCATCGCATGTCTATGTGGTTTTTAACTTTAAAGAAATAAATTTAAAGGGGCTCCAGGTAGGATTAAAAGTTTCATTAATCACTGGTCCGAGTCGGCCGCCGATGGTAATGTGCATCAATAGTTAGTGAACGATGGCTCTCGCGACCATTTCCACGGTCCGCTGTCAGAAAACCCTGAATGCAACTTTTTGATGGAGCGGTCCGAAGGAGTGTCGTTGGAAACACTTTTCATACGAAAAATCGCTTTACATACCGTATTCAGATGTGTATCAACTGCCGGCATTCCGCGATGAAAAACATTCTCACATCGAGTTTATTTGATCAGCATTTTTTCATTACGGTGTAGATTTTGAGACATGCATGCCATGGGCACCGCGTAAACGACGTCATCCTACCTTGTGCCCCTTTAATATCAATAGATGCATGTAACAAAGCATTATGTATTAATGTAACAACGCATTATGTAGTAGCATAATAAATTATTACATAATGTGGTGACAATTTCCACATTTCGTCATAATGTACGCATTTTGTAATACATTTTTTAAACACATTTTGTATCACCATTTTTCTCATCTTCTAATAAATTATTACATAATGCAGAATTTATAATGTGGCTGCTCTTTTTTCCCTGATGGAAATATAATAACATGGTGCATCTATTAAAAAATGTGTTTTTTTTCTGCACTTAATCTTAACTAATTCCCTCCTGTGTCACTGCTCTCTCACTCACTCTGTCTAGATAGGCCTATGTATATGTTCATGTAAAATAGTTATTATAGCCATAGCAAAACAATAAAATTATTATCAGAGGTTGTTCTTGTTGCTCCCAGATTATAGTTGTGAAAGGGTGTGCACAGAAAAAAAATAGTGTGGCACGGCCCATGTATCCAAGCTACCGTGTCTCTCAAAAATACTAGAGAAGTTGGTAAATGATCAGCTCAAAGAATTTCTAAATACCAATAATATTTTGAGCCCTCTCCAATCAGGCTTTAGGCCTAAACATAGTACAGTTACTGCTGCTACTAAAGTAATGGATGATATTATCACTTCTCTTGACAAGAAAAAACATTGTGCTGCCATCTTTGTGGACTTATCCAAAGCATTTGACACCGTGGACCATTCTCTGCTTCTACAAATTCTGCCTGGTATTGGTTTTAATGCAAGTGCCTGTAAATGGTTCCAGAGCTACCTTTCAAACAGACACCATACTGTAAAATTGGGTAATACTCAATCTGACCCCCTGCTAATAACCAAGGGGGTCCCACAAGGTTCAGTATTAGGTCCGGTACTCTTCACCATGTACATAAATAGCATACTTTCTCTCCTTTCCAACTGCTCTATTCATCTATATGCAGATGATACAATTTTGTATTGTGTTGCGGATTCTGTACAGCTAGCCTTGGAGAAATTGCAGCAGTCTTTTAATATCCTACAAAATGCCTTCATTAGTCTTAAGCTTCTACTTAATGTAAGCAAGACTAAATGTATGGTCTTTACTCGATCTAAGCATGGCATGAAAAATGATTTTAATATATCTACTTTAGATGGGTCTGTTATTGAGAGAGTATCACATTATAAGTACCTGGGAATCTGGCTAGATGACAAGTTCACATTCAAGAAACATACTGACTGTCTTGTCACTACGCTCAGACAAAAGCTATCTTTCCTGCACAGAAATAAATATCACTTTCCTGTTTTCTGCAGAAAAAAGTTAATTGAAGCTACTTTTCTGTCTTCCCTTGACTATGGTGATATTATTTACAGACATGCACCACTCTCTAATCTGAAGGCACTTGACACTGTCTATCATTCAGCTCTTCGTTTTATTACTGGGGATCCATATAGTACACATCATTGCCTGTTATATGATAAAGTTGGGTGGGCTCCACTTTCTCACAGAAGGGACATGCATTATTTTATTTTTATTTATAAGGCCCTCACTGGCAAACTCCCATTTTATATTTCATCTCTTTTAGTTTGGCACTCCAACCCATACCAAACCCGCAGCAGCAATTTTTTACTGGAGGTCCCTTATGCCCGCACAGAACTGGGTAAAACAGCTTTTAGTGTCTGTGGACCTTCAGTTTGGAATAACTTACAACTAAGGATGGGTCTTCAAGCCTTTGTGCCATTAGAACATTTTAAAGTTACACTGGGAAGTTTTTTATCACATACTTGCACTTGTTTTAACTCATAAGTTTTAATTCATAGTTTGTCTTAATTCTTATCTCTTATATGATTTATGGTGTATTGTGTATGTTCGTTGTTTATATATGATTTTATATGTGCAATTGTTTGTTTTACTCGACATCATTGTAAATGAGGGCTGGGCCCTCAATGATTCTTCGAGTTTAAATAAATGAAAATGTATGGTAGCCTGGTTCTCACCAGACCTCTCTCTGTGTGTGTAGCTCTTGATTCCCCTGGTGGAGCTCCAATACACACAGAGGTCTGGGAGACTGTAGCAGGATTCAATTTCTCCAGTCAAAAAATAATCGAAGCATTTTTTGCTTCAATATCAATGGCAGCTGTAGAGATCAACAGAAAATGTTTTTGAAGGTATTTGATGATGGCAAGGATGGGCAGAATGATGGATAAAGCCATGCTTTCTGAAGGCGGAGCCAACGCATACTCTGCCACACCTAGTAATGGAGCTCAAGAGGCAAGAGCCAGGCAACATGTATCGAGGGCCTTGGCTGTATTCTACCAGTATATGGGGGCGCTGCAGCGGTGTAGTCTACTTTTTTGAAGTGGGTATACTGTATATTAAAGCTTTTTTTGAAGTGGGTATACTGTATATATTTATGCTATTCTAAACCATGGATCAATCATTTTTTAGCGGGTATACTGAAGCCCCTAAAATTTAGAAGTGGGTATACTCTGTATACCTGCGTCCTACGTAGACTACACCACTGGGGCGCTGTCATGATTAAGGGACCTTTGGGGGAACCCCTAATTGACCGTTTGTGGACCTGGAGTATATACTGGAAGAATTCAGTCAAGCCCCTCCTTACATGCCACTCTTTTTTCTGTCACACCCTTTCAAAACTATAATCTGTGAGTCAGTGCTCCTGGTTAAAACTGTATAAAAATTAGTTGACATTAGTTATTCAATTTATTGTGTTCTTATATTTACAGCACATTCTGATACAATTTTATTGTTATGCTGTTGTTATAACTATTTTACATGAACATATACATAGGCCTTTCTAGACAAAGAGTGAGTGAGCAAGCAGTGACTACCATGCCTTCCACAGGAGTGAATTAGTGTCTACAGTCATTACTGAGACTACATGTGTGTTACATGTGTCTACTAAATCCATTTGCATCAAACACAAACAGTTGTGTTCCCGAACCTGTTTATTTACAATCTTGCCTGTGCCATGATGGCAAAGCATTCTGTGTGATGCAGTTTGAAGAATGCCAAAATCATGTCGAGTCTCGCAAATTTTCTATGTTGCAATAGGTATCGGTTGAGATTTCACATGTGCGATGTGAAAACGCCCATGTTGGTGAACGTGTGTAAGGGTTGCCGCTTGTGGTTAAAAGTTTGGCAAACAGAATTGATTTTGAGGTGTGACTGGTATTCTGAGAAGAAGTCAGGATTAGGCAAATTCTGTGGCTGCCTGGGTAGATGTCCCTGCCGCACAGATTCTTACATGGAAAAACAGCAACCTTCTTAAAGTCAGTCCAACGTGTTTCAATGATAAAATGTGTTCTTCTCTTACCTGAGATGAGTTCCTACCGACTTGCCTCGTCTTCGGACGCGACCCCAGTCAGCAACCCGCGCAGCACAAACTCGTTAGCATTAGCTTGGCACAGCCTTGCCTTGGGGAGCACTGGTTTCCTTAAGTTAGAAGTGACCAAATTGTTCCACGTGCTCCCTATTTAAGCACACAAAATGCACAAAATTAAACATGGTGATTTCTTATCTAGATAAAGAAATGGCACTTCAATGAAAGGCGTAGTAACACATTTCTGAGTACTTCGACTTCGGTGCATTGATATCTTCACTCCTAGTCCTCTCCCATTAAGGAGTAAAGATATTTGGTCCCTATGTCCACCGTTAATTTTTATAGATTATTAAATATTGCACCATGTTTTTACATTTCTATCAAGAAATAAAATAGCAGCCATATTTTGTAATACATTTTGCATTATGTAATAATTTATTGCAAGATGAGAAAAATGGTGTTACAAAATGCGTTTTATGCGTTTTCATTACGAAATGCCTAAATTATTACGAAATGTGGAAATTGTCACCGCATTAAGTAACAATTTGTTACGTTATTACATAATATGGTGTTATTAGATAATGCGTTGTTACAATGCAGTTACTCTAAATCATATAATATTAGCAGATTACACTCCCTCCCCCTCTATCTTAATCTCTCTCTCTCTCTCTCTCTCTCTCTCTCTCTCTCTCTCTCTCTCTCTCTCTCTCTCTCTCTCTCTCTTGCCCCTTCTCTTATTATAATCACACATGCTAATATAACTTTGTCAATAACTCCGGTAGCCCTGACAGAACTTATAGCAATAACACAGGACCACCAACACGGGGGGCACAATTGTGTATGTATGTTGTCCCAGGCCCAGGGAGAGAGGGAGCACAGAATTGGGTTCCCTTTGCATAATTTGTATTTGGTGGGGACCTTTCAGATAACTTTGTCCTGGGCCCAACCAAAGCTGTCGGCGGCCCTGGTTATAATAACACAGTGGGATGGTAGTTGGCTACTATAAGCAGCTTATGGCTTCTCACCCCCCTGAGGGCATACTGGATGTTTACCCACCATGTGCCACTGCTGTATATCACCCATGCTATGGTCTGGCAGAGCGGACGCTAATCTGATTACCTCATATTAGCGCATAACGCTGTGAGTGAGTCAGGGACTGACAGGAGTTCATATGGTTCACATGAGGAGAATGGATGGCTCCTCTCAGGAGCAACTGCACTGCAGCCAGTCAACATTAATGAGGATACATACGAAAATGTATAATAATGTATAATTTTACACCTCCTGTGCGAACTTGAGCACGTCAAATGGAGCTGTTTGAAAACCACCACTGAAGTGGAGAGATCCTCCTTCAGCCTGCTTCCTTAATGGGAGAACATTCTGTAGACAATATGAAAATGATAGTGTGGAGACGCAGATTGTTTAAACCACGGATATGTGTATTCAAATTCACCCGGCTTAATGCGGACATGGCCATAGACCGAAGCTACATGCAGCATTGAATATTCCGCTTTTGGTCAAAAACAAGCTCCGGTCCGGAACATTCTGTTTATACGTGTGTATCAGCATTCTACAACCAAAATACTCACCAAATATGGGCATATGAATGGCTAGTTTGCATAACTATATAGGCTACGAATACGAATACTGCCACCATGTGCATGTGCAAGTTTTTTTTATTGTAACTGATGTCAGTACTGTGTTGTTTGTGTGAGCCTTTGCTACTTTTACCTGCAACCAAATCTACCTTCGGGTATCAATAAAGTTACCCTACCTTACCATTCCGT
>NC_085871.1:29206075-29211075 GCF_034702125.1 Engraulis encrasicolus
AATACGGGCTCTTGGTATACATTTGCTTTTACCAGATTGGCCACGACTAAGTTGTAATGTATTATGAAAGATGTCATTTGTGATGTAGTAGTGTAGTACTGTGTTAGTTAAGTATTTTTCCCGGTGACTATATAGTACAACGTCCCAGCAGTGGAATGGTGCCGATGATGAGGCTACATTTTTACTTCAAGCTCTCTAAAAGATAAGGCAAGGACATCTGCAAGAAAACCCAATGTACCGTGTCCAGTAAAAGAAGAAGTGAGAGAGAGTAGAAAAAAACATGTAAAAAACATGTGCTCTCTGCTGCCAGTGCCCTGGCTCTCCAACCCCCCACATACTTACTGGAAATCCACATCTGAGGTGCGTTTCTCAAAAGCATAGTTGCTAGCCAGTGAACAACTTGGCTGCATCGCAAACAACAAAGTAGCTAGCGTAGTTAGCAGCTATGGTTTCGAGGAATGGATGCCTGGTTTGGGAGTGTGGGACGTGAATGCAGTATGAGAACATGACCCATCTGTCTTGCATCTTCTCCAACCACATGGCAAGATAGTTGTCTAAATTAGATTAACATTAGCCATGCGCTATCCATAACCTGTGCCACCCCCTATCCCCATACATACTGGAAAACAGTAGAGCATCCATAACAAGACCCAATATGTCAAATACCGTAAATGAAGAGGTGTGATGAACAAACAAACTCTCTGCAAACATCCCTTCTTCCATTAATCAATCAATCAACCAATCAACCAATCAATCAATCAATCAATCAACCCATCATTTTATTATATAGCACACACTCATACACAGTGTCCTTCACATGTCTTTCAATGTGCTTGAAAATAAAATGTAAAAAAATATCATACACGGTCACATCATTCAATGGGCTTTAATTAAATATCCATCCATAAAAAGCAAACAGTCCACATTCAGTTTGGAGTGGATGACGTGTGTTGCATGGGCTCTCATGCCTCTACCCAGACCATGTGATGAGATGCGTAAATGAGATGGTCGACTCCAAATTAGATTTACTGGGCTGACTCAATGGCATTTACTCCAGTCCAATGCAGTTATGATGCAGGACACGTACCTGCGCTCTGCACATTGCGTCATGCTCTTACAGGCAGAGATTCATTCTGATACCAGCGATGAGTCGCTTGGGGCCAAGATGGTGAAGAAGACGCTACAGTAAAGGCATGATGACTTACCCATGTGGCGTCTAGGGTTTTGAATAATTGTTTGGGTTATTTTGGGGATTTTATATACCAAGTAATATTTGTACACAAACACATGCACACACACATTTGTATCAACTGCTGCCATTCTATGATGAAAAACATTCTCACCGCGAGTTTATTTAAACAGCATTTTTTTCATGATCGTGTATAGGTTTTGAGACAGGCATGCCACGGGCACCGCGAAAAGCGACGTCATCCTACATTGTGCCCCTTTAACTGATTAACAGGATAAGATGACTGTCATCGTCATAATCATCTCTCTCTCTTTTTCTCTCCCCCCCCCCCCCCCCACCTCTACAGTGAGCAGGGCCTGCCAGTGCGATGCCACCCCCTGCAGGACCCCCCCAGGTTCCCCCTCCTGACGGGGGCTGGGGCTGGGCCGTGGTGGCGGGGGCCTTCATCTCCATCGGCTTCTCCTACGCCTTCCCCAAGGCCACCACCGTCTTCTTCAAGGACATCCAGAACATCTTCGGCGCCTCCTACAGCCAGGTGGCCTGGATATCTTCTATCATGCTGGCCGTCATGTACGCCGGAGGTAAGAGACACACCTGTGTGTGTGACTGTGTGTGACTGTGTGTGTGTGTGTGTGTGTGTGTGTGTGTGTGTGTGTGTGTGTGTGTGTGTGTGTGTGTGTGTGTGTGTGTGTGTGTGTGTGTGTGTGTGTGTGTGTGTGTGTGTGTGTGTGTGTGTGTGTATGGATAAAAAAACATTGTCAAAACCTCCCACAGCCAGGTGGCATGGATTTCTTCAATTATGCTGGCTGTCATGTACGGTGGAGGTGAGAAAGAAAGACAGTGTGTGCGTGTGTCTTTGTGTGTCTGTCTGTGTGTGTGTCTGCCTGTGTGTGTGTGTGTCTGTGTGTGTGTGTTGGGGGTACACTGGAGGTAAAATTTTGTGTGAGCATATTGTTTGGGTGTGTGTAGCTTAATGTTTCGTGAGCAACTCAGAAGTCCAGACTGACACAAGACTACTGATGTGAAATAGAAGACGGTACATACAGTAAGCACCTACAGGTACAGTAACACTGTCTTTTAAGAGGATCTCAGAAAATGAAAGTGAAAGCCCACCTGGGAAACTCCCATTGTCATTGTGACACAGCACTCCACAGCACACAGTGCACACAATGCAAATGCACCCATGCAAGGGGGAGGCCCCAAATAGCGCCCCCAGGGAGCAGTGTGGCGGCCCGGTACCATGCTCAGGGTACCTCAGTCATGGAAGAGGATGGGGGTGAGCAATCGCTTTCCGCACCAACCTGTCGGGTTAACAGTTGAACCGGCAGCCATTGCGCTACAAGTCTGACGCCCTAACCGCTTACCCATGACTGCCTTATAGAAGAGCTTGAAAATAAAAAGGGTAGCCCATTGCTGTAGCCCCAGGGGAAGTACCTTTGACTTCAGTGTAAGATAAAGGGAAATCCCCACTGCTGTACTCTGCCCTTGTTCTAATATATTTAGATCGAAGACCATGGGGTGGGTGAGAAGGAAAAGTGAGAGATGCAGAAAATCCTGACCACTGTCTCACTTAGTCTATAGAGTACAATGCTATGACTCAACCAAGGCCACTTTCACAACGTATTAGTAATTTGTGTATTCATAGTGAACAAGTGGATATGTCAGAGAGACCATTTTGGTTATGAAGGAGATACTCTTGCTTCCATGCATTACTATACCGCCGCCATACAAAGTCAAAATCTACACATTTTTACCCAACTGAGTTTTTGCCAGAAACTGACTTTCGCAACACATTGTTACTAAATCTCTTTCTTATTCATATTACAGTTTTTCTCGATTGCTCCTACACAATTTCTGGTACACAATTCTCGAAACATCTCACCCATTTCCCAACTCCCCTAACCAATGTCACTGAACACTAAACACAATTCCTTCTTTACACTCACATTTCAGTTTTAAAACACACTCTTTTCAAACCACTACACACAATTCTCTGGATTACACACAATTTTCATGAAGAAAAACCCTGGTTGTCACATTGAACACACTGTCATTCAAAATACTAAAATCAACTGCCATACTAAGTTCACTTCCTCATCACATGGGCAAACTCTCTTCATACAGGTTTACAATCTGAAATCATCACCCCATAAGGACACACATTGCATGTCATATTGATGAAAAATGAGTGGATGCAAGGAGAAAACACATTTGTTTAGTTTTTGAACTCAAAAATATGTTATACAAGACATCAGTTTCATGTGGTTACCCAATATTTTACAATAAATTAGTGCAATTTTTTAAATGTCAGAAAAATATGTAAAATATATACACATCTGTGTACTCCGAGTCTAAAAACAATATTTCAGTATTTTACTACAGAAAAGAACTACTGAAGAAAATAAATTTCTACTGTGTTTCAAGTTGAGTATAGAGTTTTACCTTGTGCATATTAGTGTTCAATGGTTCACATAAGAGTGTATTAAAATGACTGCTTGTGTGTGTCATTTGAGAACAAAATGACATTTTTAGAAGAGAGTACATTGTTTTGAGACAAGACGTGCATTTTTCAGAGGTAGTGAGGAGTTTTGCCCGTTGTGTGTGAGGTTTGGAGATTTGTGTGTAGAGTTTTGAGAATTCGAGAACTGATTCTGAAAAATGTGTGTAAGCAATCGAGAAAAACTGTAATAAGGTGCATACAAGTATCACCACCATTACTGTACCTACGATATCTTTCACTTGGTAGTAAGACACTCATTTTACTCTGTGTAAATGATTGTAACGTTGATGCACTTTGCAGGTCAGTATACTTGTAGTTACGTGACGTGGCAGGAGAATGATAGAGTGTTTGTGAATGCTAGCGTAATACGATATACTCTACTATCACACTATCATTTTTAGTAGACATATTGCTCTCAAATGCATGCAAACGCAGGTAACAGATAACACTGAGCGAATACAGTAACGCAGTAGACTGGATTTCATTCATGGGCTATAAAACAATAAAAAACAGCTGGGACCTTAAGTCTAAAGGGTTAGTCTTTGGATTGGAGTGTTTGGGTTGCAGGTTGAATCCTGTGTGAGTAGGATGTGGGTGAAGGAAGTAACCATAACTGTGCAGCAGGTGCACCTGCCTCACGCGTCCTGAAATGAACTTAAGCAAGACACTTAACCCCTCATTGTTCTCAGGGATGTACCTACCGTATGTACCTAATTAACTTAAGGTCACACCGTATTACAGTTTTTAAATACTTGTAAATGTAATTTAGAAAGCATAGACATCATGAAATGTAATATAAAAAGGCTACACAACAAGGTCTTCAGACCTATGTGCCTTGCGTGAAAAACCTCTTAAATGAAAAAAAAGCAAACCACTCTCCCACAGACTGTCTGACCGACTGATTGACCTCCACAGCATTGCATAGAGCACGCAATTAAAATCATGTATAACATTCACTGTAATAGAGCTACATGCAATAGTTTCTAAGATTGATTTGATTGACAGGGACTACAGTAACGGAAAACAGGAAAAGAGGAAGATCAAACGTGGGTGTGTGTACACCAGCACTCTCTTTATTAGGAGAGGAGGGTAAGTGTGACAGCAGGGATCGAAGCCAGTGGGAGTGCTGTGCTGCCGATCAATGTCAAACACAAGGTCAGAGGTGTCAGAGGAGATTTTGTTTGTGCAGCTCACGTCTGCTTGACAAGTAAAAGATGAGAAAGTCTGCTTTGACCAGGATTTTTTGCTTCCACTTATTTTTATATATTGTATTTTTTTTACATCATGTTTCGGGTCAATGGACCCTTCTTC
>NC_085871.1:29223575-29258575 GCF_034702125.1 Engraulis encrasicolus
ACAGCGATCCTAGCGGTTACGTTCCAAACACCAGGGCGACCCTATTGAAACTCCCATAGACGAGTTTTAAAAAAAATCCCACAAAGATATGACTAGGAACTATAACACCAGACACATTTTTCAGCGTACACAATAGGATGAACTACTACCTGTGAAAATCTTAAGTCATTTTTTGCCCTTTTAAGAAAAATAGAAATTGTGCCAATCTGGTCGGAAACGGACTACAGCTCCCAGCATGCTGTGCTTCGCGCCTCGTTGACAACACAGAGAAACAAATGAACGCGAATGAACGCAAGTTCTTCGCATATCTTCACATTCTTGTAATCCTGTGAGTTACACATTGTCTTCTTATTAAACATATATACACGCGATCATTTTGGTTTGGTTTTAACTTCTCTAGTAGATATGATGGCTTCTGTGGTGACGAGTAACCACCTCTCTGGCTCATGTTTGGCTATGCTAATTTGGCTATGCTAATTACATGGAGTAAACACGTCACACCTGCCAGTCAGTGTAGTTCTGTATTAGCTTTTTAAAGAATATTAAAATCAGTTCAGATCAGTGACAAACCGAACATTTTACCACCTGATTCGATAAAACGGGCCAACATGCCTATAATATGACTGCCACTACTTCTACTTCGTCGTCAGGGCCGAGATGTAATTTTTCAGAGAAAAAACCCATTCATTTGTTGCAGGGGCTTGGAACGTTGCCAGCAGGGGGCGATGAGATTACTTTCCCTCCCAATACCACTGGGCTACCATCATAGAAGCAGAAAGCACAGCAACAAACCTGTTCTTCAGAGACTGTTGGTGCGTGCCACAAAATGTAGATCTGGGAATGCGGTTGGCATCGCGGACACTTTTAGAGTTTTCCGTGTAGGTATTAGACTTCGAGAAGGACTTTATGAAGTCGTCAGGACTGAAATGGTCACTGCAAAGCACCGGGGTAGCCTACGGAGCGTCTCCATCGGTGTGTTGATGTAGCCCTGCAGCCAGGAGCCAGAGTTTGGTTCTTTCAACATCTTTCACTGGAAACCAATGGAAACTTGCCGATACCCATCTGTGGGCTTTATTATTGCAGTTAGTATATACACACTGATGTACCATGGTGCAATGTCGTTTTAATCCACTATTCGATCCGAACGCAGTTGTAGACCTAGCCTTGATTTGCAATGCCTCTTGCGGCTCCCTGAAGTGGGTGGGTGGGCTACATCACAACTGAAGAGAGCAAAGTAAAATTCCGCCGACCCCGAGAAAATAGTCTCTCAACATGGCAAAATCCACGCAGTGCAAGGTTGGTTTAATTTCAAACTTCATTCTACTAAGACAAACATTTACACTTGCAGTATGGCATAATAACGGTTTTGTTTTGAATGTTGTTTAAACGGGATAAGACTAGTTTTGGGGGCAGGGTACCAATTGCCGTTCACTTGCGCTAGCTTAGCAATATGGATATGAGAATTCACAAGGACTGCATGGAATGTGAAAAAAACGTTCTGGACACATTGTTTACACCCTGGCTGACTCGGAAATGAGGTCTGGTGTCCAAAATCCCGGAGGTACACTTTAAAAACCTTCTTAACATAGGCCTACTCCCATTATCCCAAAAGGTATCGCTGTTTGCTAGCCGTCTGCTGATGTTGCATAACCTTTAGGATGTTATTGAGAATAAATCAAGATGTTTCTTTGAAATGTAAACATACTCTGCCACCATTACAATGACCAGGATCCCGAAAATGACTGAAGAAGAAGAAAAAAAAATCTCAGGTACTGACAAGTCCAGGGTAGTGTGAAACTGGCAGCAGTTATCCTTTAAGAAGGAAGTCTGTAGGATGTATATTTATTTCTGATAGTACACAGTAACTGTTGTGGTGTTAATTCAACACTTAAAGAGTTCATTTAAGTCCAAATGATGTCAAATCAACTCTCTAAGTGTTAAATGAGCACTGCAGAATTTACTGTGTATGCAACCCCTGTCACGTCTCAACCAGCACATCACACAAAACAGATGCCTACCAGCAGGCAATAAACCCACCACACAGTCTTACCTGTACATTGGAGAATCAGAACATCACAAATCACAGCTGGGACCAGGTGCGCAAGATTGGTGCTTGCTTGCTTGATTGCTGGATGGAATTGGCCGTGTCCAATCTTTTTCGGAGGTTGTATTTCACAGGCACAGGCACAGGCACACTTAGCTTATGTCTCTGTATTGCTATTCAGATTGGCCTGTCAAAGGGTCTGCAGTCAGTTGATGGTGTTTAAATGTCAGGCAAATACAGTACATATGTATTTCATTCTAGCCGTGTGTGTATGTGTGTGTGCATGTGTGCGTGTGCGTGTGCATGTGCGTGCGTGTGTGTGTGTTTGTGCGTGCGCGCGCTCGTGTGTGTGTGTGTGTGTGTGTGTGTATGTATGTATAGTGTGTGTGTGTGTGTGTATGTATAGTGTGTTTGTGTGTATGTGTGTGTGTGTGTGTGTGTGTGTGTGTGTGTGTGTGTGTGTGTGTGTGTGTGTGTGTGTGTGTGTGTACTTGCGCGAGCCTGTGTGTGTGTGTGTGTGTGTGTGTGTGTGTGTGTGTGTGTGTGTGTGTGTGTGTGTGTGTGTGTGTGTGTGTGTGTGTGTGTGTGTGTGTGTGTGTGTGTGTGTGTCACCGTGTCCAGAAATCAATCTCCATTCTTTTTTGCCCTTTCAAGTACTTTTATGAAATGTCAACTGTTAATTTGTTCATTACCATAGTCTGTTTTGTAATGCATCTTGTATATTATATTGTGTACATTATTGGCTATTCATTTTTCTGCCTCTTTCTTGAGTATTACATTTCTTCAAGAGTCTGATTTGTATCACATCTGTCATGCTTGAATAAAGCTGGAATAAATGTGTTCTCTGTCTTTCTCCCTTCATCTCTCTCTCTCTCTCTCTCTCTCTCTCTCTCTCTCTCTCTCTCTCTCTCTCTCTCTCTCTCTCTCTCTCTCCCTCTCTCTCTCTCTCTCTCTCGTATGGGATGTGTAGAGGCAGGGAATATACTGTAGGCTACTGTATAATATACGTACAATATATGCTGTATCTGAAAAATGAATAACAAAAATCTGACTCTGATTGACTGGTTTAATATGAAAATGAATAACCCTGTGGGACAAATATCAATCTAATCTAAATATATCTTAAATATATCTAAATATATTTTTAAAACAATGTGAAGATATTGTGTGTGTGTGTGTGTGTGTGGGGGGGGGGGGGGTAGGTGGGGGGATGAGATGGGGTTTATTAAGGGGGTAGAGTTGGTTTTTGTTGTTCTTTATAGTATAATCTGGATAATCTGGACCCTGAGTCTGTTGAATAAAGTTTATATATCTCTTTCTTTGTCTCTATCTCTCTACCACCCAAACAACCCCCCCCCCCCCCTCCATCTCTGTCTCTCTCCATCTCCATCTCTGGCACAGGGCCTATCAGCAGTATATTGGTGAACAAATATGGCTGCCGGCCGATCATCATGATGGGAGGAGTGCTGAGCTCCTTTGCCATGATCCTGGCATCCTTCTGTCAGAACGTCATCCAGCTCTACCTGTGTATTGGCGTACTGGGAGGTAAGTTAACAGGGACAGACCTAACCCACTTCTACTGCAGTACTTTTAAGTCCTTAATTTCCGGGATTGCTTTTACAGTAGTCCTTTTGAGGGTCAGTATAGCGTTGCTGAGAAAAAGCTCCACGTTACATGTAGTATACATACATTCTGGCTACTTTCTCAAAGAGGCCCACAACTCTATTATGGTGCATGGTAATTTGTTGTAAAATTGTTTGTCATCCATTGTCCAACTCCCAAAGGCTATATGCAATTGCTCCACGTCTGGGTCTGGCCTTCAACCAGGCACTACACTGCTTGTGCACAAGCACGCACACACACACACACACACACACACACACACACACACACACACACACACACACACACACACACACACACACACACACACACACACACACACACACACACACACACACACACACACACACACACACACACACACACACACGGACATGCATGCATGCATACACACACACAAATGGCCGTTCACCCAACATAAAAGTGGATACCGGAAAATTACTAGAATGACGTATCTCTGCATAGAATATCTCTGGTATAGGCCTATGATGTAATACGCCTGTCTTTTCCCCCTCCCCAGGTCTGGGTTTGGCCTTCAACCTGCAGCCGGCTCTGACGATGATTGGCAAGTACTTCTTCCACAAGCGGCCCATAGCCAATGGGATGGCCATGGCGGGGAGCCCCGTCTTCCTCAGCACGCTGGCCCCCCTGAACCAGTACCTCATCAACGCCTTCGGCTGGAGGGGCAGCTTCCTCATCCTGGGGGGGCTCCTGCTGAACTGCTGTGTGGCCGGCAGTCTCATGAGGCCACTGAAAGCCCCCCCGGCGAAGAAAGATGAGGAGGTGGCACCTGCGGCCCTGCCACCGGCGCAGACGACCACTGAACCGGTGTGTGTGTGTGTGTGTGTGTGTGTGTGTGTGTGTGTGTGTGTGTATACATGTGCATTTGTGTGTACATACCTGTGCGTGTATGTATGTACATATTTCCAGGTCACCTGTTGGCAGACATTTCAGAAAATGTGAAGAGCTCTTTTCCAAAATATCCATTGTATCCATTTTATAGAATGTTGGGAAATTGACATTTTTGTATTGGGCATTCCATTGAATTGCATTACAAAATGCATTTTATAGAGGTTTAAAAAGCATGTTCTCAAAACATTTGAATGGCACGAATTCACACATAGATGATAGGACTATTTATCAGTCAATTCCAATATTAAAATGCAAAAAGTCAAAAATGGTGGATATAGCGTTTTGGAAAAGAGCTCTTCATGTGGACCTTTCGCTATTCAATCACCACTGATTCCTCATGTATCTGTTCTCTGTGTGTGTAGGCCTAGTAGTGTGTATGTGTGTGAGTGGACTTGAATAATGTACCTTATTCTACATGTTTGTGTGTGTGTGTTTGTGTGTGTGTCTATGTGTCTGTGTGTGTCTGTGTCTGTGTGTGTTTGTGTGCAATAATGCATCTCTGTGTGTGTGTGTGTGTGTGTGTGTGTGTGTGTGTGTGTGTGTGTGTGTGTGTGTGTGTGTGTGTGTGTGTGTGTGTGTGTGTGTGTGTGTGTGTGTGTGTGTGTGTGTGTGTGTAATTGAATAACGTCTACATGGTTGTGTGTGTCTAATTGAATAGTGCATTCATGTGTGTGTGTTTCTGCCTCTCCAGGTGACCTGCTTCGACAGGGTCAACAAGTACCTGGACCTGTCCCTCTTCAAGCACCGCGGCTTCCTCATCTACCTGTCGGGCAACGTCATCATGTTCGTGGGCTTCTTCGCGCCCATCGTCTTCCTGTCTCCGTACGCCAAGGACATGGGCGTGGACCAGTACTCGGCCGCCTTCCTGCTCTCCATCCTGGCCTTCGTGGACATGTTCGCCCGACCCTCCATGGGCCTCCTGGCCAACTCACGCTGGGTGCGCCCGCGCATACAGTACTTTTTCAGGTAATTTTATTACTTTATTTATTTATTACTTTTATTAATTTATTTTTATATCAATCAATATCTTATTGAGGACACACTGTATTGTTTTAATGTATTTTAAAGGGTCGGTAGTTATTATTATTGACACCTTATGTAACAGAGGCCAACTTGCAGTGTGGCGTGGAACACGAGTAAACCTCCTTCCCGAAGTCTCATACAGTATCTGTACCGCTGAGCTATAGCAGTGTTTCTCAATCATTTTTTAG
The DNA here is from genome assembly GCF_034702125.1 of Engraulis encrasicolus. Classification (NCBI taxonomy): domain Eukaryota; kingdom Metazoa; phylum Chordata; class Actinopteri; order Clupeiformes; family Engraulidae; genus Engraulis; species Engraulis encrasicolus. The sequence continues at coordinate 29,229,366 of NC_085871.1, forward strand.
GCGAGGCACCCTTTCAATTCAGGAAAAATTTCAAGGCACCCCAAACCAACAAGCCGCAACATGCCATCACATCCAATACCACAAAAGCTTAGAAAAGTAACACATTTGGAGACGTCACACGACCTACGTTCGAATTTGCAGCTGACTGGGGCGACCTATATTTACTTTATTGTGCGTAAATGGCAGATGAAAGATTCCACTGACTAGCATTAACTTATCAATTTAGACAAATATGTATTATATTACATAATTTATTAATCAGCCACGTTTCTGCGGCACCCGTGAGGGGGGCCCGCGGCACCCCAGGGTGCCCTGGCACCCCTGTTGAGAAACACTGAGCTATAGCACTGGTCTTTTAGCTCAGTGGTATCCTGAAGCGTTGACTAGGAGGTGGTGGGTTCGAGCCCCAAGTGGCAGACTGCACAGGAACACCTTACAGATAGTATCATTATACATATTATTATTATTATTATTTTTATTTTTTTAGGGGCTTTTTATGCCTTTATTGACAGGATAGTATGAGATGCTGACAGGAAGTGAGTGGGAGAGAGAGATGGTGGAGGACTCGAACCGGGGTCCCCATGGGCATGAAAGCCCAAATGTGGGGGGCTTAGCGCACTGCACCACAGCGCCCCCATCATTATACATTATTGATAGTACAGTGAAGGAGAGACAGGAAGTAAGTGGGAGGGAAGAGGGTTTAGTTGTTAAGTCATTGACTGCTTTGCCCAGCATTCAGCTGTCCTTCATGTAACATTTTTATTTCTATACAATGTCTTGTTCAGGAAACACTGGATTTTTTCAATAAATACTGTATATATTTCAGATTTTTCAATATAGGGAGATAGGGGTCCCAGAATTGTTAAATGACTGATTGGGTTCGCCTACACACACAGTACCGGTACTTCTTCAGGTATTATTTCTTATTTTCATACAATATCTTATTCAGGAAACACTGTGGGATTTTTGCAATATTTTTTTTACGGGTCGTTGCGCCGTTATTGATAGTGCAGTGAAGGAGAGAGAGGAAGTAACTGAAAGAGAGGGATGCACATTTTTTTTTTCCTAGTACAAGGACCCCCACAGATGGCCAAATTCGGCTTCTCATTGGTCAACCTTCACAACTTCCTGTGACAGGTTAGGGTTTAGGCATGATTTTGGGTCTGAGCACAATTTCGCAACAAATTTGCCAATACCTTGCTTATTTCGCCCCCTTCTTGGCAAAAGTAAAGAATCATAAACATTGCTTTCGTGACAGGTTAAGTTTAGGGAAGGTTTAGGTTTAGGCACATATCAAAAGTGTGGCGAGTGTCGGCGTGTTGTCGGCTTCAAGACTCTCCTGTGGCACGTGTTGCAGTCTTGCCGCTCTGGAAGTTCGACCAATCAGAGGCCACCTGTGGCGTCCTTGTACTAGGAAAAAAAATATTGCGAGAGGGATAGGGGTAGGGTTGTTAGAAGACTGGCTGGGTCCGCACTTTTCAGAGTGAGACGTCTGCACACTTAGACTCCTTTTTGTTGTGTTTTATTTTTTCATGGCAGGATAATGTTTCTACCTCAACAGAGAATCTGAAGAAGACTGTTGAGGGCAAAACGTTATCCTGCCATGAAAAAATAAAACACAACAAAAAGGATTCTAAGTGTGCGGACTTCTCACTCTGAAAACTACAGTTGGCCTTCGTCCTGCACCTTTCCCTGGGATGTGCACAATCCTCTCCTTCAACTGACTGGGTTTGCACACCTCACCTGCTGAGCTGATAAGGCAAAATAATAGACATAGCAGAGCAGACAACTGTCTACGGGAGAAACGGACAGTGCAACCTCATGTTGAAGCTGTGTCAGCATACAAGATTCTTGCAGCCTTCAGATTTGATAACGCATCTCAGATGCTATGAAATTAGGCTATGTTACGATCGCTTTCAGATTAATCTTTTTGTAGGACTATTAGTACTGTTCTCTAGCCTCTAGTACAGTGTAAGTAATCCTACATAACCTTACGGTAGATGCTGTTATATATACTCAGTATACTGTATAGTTGATCTTACACCACATTCTCAGTGTTATACAGTAACCTTTCTCCTTTCAGCTTCAGTGTGCTGTATAATGGTGTGGGTCATATCCTTTGTCCGCTGGCCGAGGGCTACACAGGCTTGGTGGTGTATGCAGTGTTCTTTATTTACAGTATTTTTTTCCCTGTATTTACTTGTACTAAAGTGTTCTGGTCCGTTCTTCTGCAGCTTTGCGGTGCTGTATAACGGTGTGTGCCACCTCCTGTGTCCACTGGCGGAGAGCTACACGGGGCTGGTGGTGTATGCCGTGTTCTTTGGGTTCGCCTTCGGGATGGTGAGCTCCGTGCTCTTCGAGACGCTGATGGACCTCGTCGGCCCACAGCGGTTCTCCAGCGCCGTCGGCCTCACGACCATTGTGGAGTGCTGCCCCGTGTTGATTGGCCCGCCGCTGGCAGGTACAAGTCACGTTCCCTTTTCCTATTGGTCCACTGCTTGCTCACATGGACATTTGTCGCTGGAGGTTGCACTACTCAAAATTACCTTATTTGATCGAATGCTTTTTGCATTTGCAAGGCTCAAAAGTGTTTATCAGTTGAGCTATCAGTATCGTGAAATTGTTAACTATAAGGATCTAAAGTGACTGTTACTTGGGGAGCAGAATCTGTGCTAATTGGCCCACCACCCGCAGGTACCGGTCACATGACATGAGATGACCAATCGCCATCCTGACATTTAACGTGCACTCACTAACACATTACTCTTACTCTTAAATACATTCATTTGTGTAGAACCTTTACAGTAAGCTTATTAGTTTAAAATGCCTTTTGCATAGAATGTGCAATACAGTGGTAACACTTTATTTTAGGGATACATCTATTAGCACTAATACATACAATATTAATGCCTGTGTAAGTAACTTGTAAGGCATGTACTAAGCAAAATAAGACAGTTGTTAAGCATGTATTCACAAATGTCTTGTTCATGCCCAGTTAGGGATTTATTACTAATATAACCTTAGTAAGGACCAGTAAGCCTATATTTCTATTTATTAGTAAGTAGTAAGTGGCAGAATTCAATGTGTATAAGCTCCCGACACACTGTGTGAACAAACCCTGAACAGTGTGAAAACAGATGCGGAATAAGGGTCCCTATTCTAAAGTGATGCATTGGTCAGCCCAGATGGTAGCCTCAGGGCCTCCGCACTACCAAAGTCCCCCTCGTTACCTAGGGCCCCCACACCACCCAGGCCCGCGCTACCTAGCCCCCCCAATCGACAAAGTGTAAGGGTATATTAAATAATTACTAATTTTCAGCTGTGTCATCTAGTTTCCTCTTTTTCACAACTATGTAAGGAAGGTAACAGGAGCCTATATATAGCAAGGATTGAACGTACACTTCTCGATGGCGGTGGGTTGGTGAGATGTAATTTTTTTCATGTACCACTGATAGTCCGGGAGCCGTGGGGTTGAACCCAGATTTCTTTGATAAAGTTTTTTTTTTGCTTTATCTGATAGATTTTAGGCAAGTCTTCAAGATTTCAGAGGATGCCCGGTGATATCCCTTGAGCATTTCCAGATTTTGAGCCTTTATTGTCCCATAAATGCAAATTATGACAAAAAAACTAAAGACACCTAATATTACTGTGAGTAATGCTACAAAATATACCAAATTGCTTATTTTACCTGAAAAACATTCACATTGGACTGCCATAACACTGCCCTTATTGAAACAAACCCAATATGGGGTAATAATTAACCCTTTCATAACAGCAATCCCACAAATAAGGCGAGACACTGTAGGTGAATAGGGTATTTTTTTTAACTTGCAGATATCAATATGAAACTTTATCAGATGATTACTCATATGAATTGGAGAAAAAAATGTATTACAAGTTTTCTATATTTTATGTTTAAATATGCTAATTAGGCTATTATCTAATTAAATATGCACTAATTTGCATATATTTTGATGCAATGAATCTGACCACCTGAAAATGCCAGCTTCAAAATTCCTTTTTTATTTTGTTAATATCGTACATACAAGAATATTTACTGTGGTTAATTGTGGCTACGTGTATCTCCTTTTGTTATCCAAGTACAGAGAAGATACTGCTAATAACCTTAAAAAATGCGATTTCGGCCTATTTTTATGCATTTAGTTATATAAATCAGGTCATGAATGACAAATCAACAAATGCCTCTGTAAAAACATTCACAACATTGCTTAGAATAAGACTGTAAAGTATGGAACGGATTGTGCATTATGAGATCCTGCATAACATCACATCATGACAACATACATGACAACATCGCCATGAGTGCCATGAGAAAGTTTGGGCACCCTTTTCGAAAATCATTACATCGGTTTATTTCTCGTTGAACTTTTAAAGTAGCAACTTCATTTTAACATATGTTAAACTGTAGGGAAAGAGAAACATTTCAGCAGTGGAAGAATTTTCATAGGTGTTATAGATAGAATTGTATGTGGATTTAAACAAAAATAGGCGTGTGCATAAATATGGGCACCCCAAAGAAGGTATACCATTGATATGAAATAGAGCTCACCTTTGCCGCACAAACTGGTTTTAATGATTTTGTAATCCCTTCAGTCACCAAGACAGACATGATTGGTCATTAAAATGTTATTTATCATACACAATTATAGACGAGGCTTGTCCTAAGTTCTGTCTTGGAGAGTGGAATATGGTGGGCTCTGAACAAACTGTAGTTTGTTGAAAAATAGTTAAAAGGGCATGGCTAAAGGATGGTAAGAATTGTAACAGGCACACTACAGAACAACTCCATAGAATTACAAGACCATAGCTGCTGATAGTGCAGACTTAGACATGGGTCCTTCTACGTATACTTTTCACAAGGCAAAAGCTCATTGGATGGGTGACGAATAAAAAGGCTTTCCTGTGTATCCATCAGAAATAAGTTGTTAAACGTATGCAGAAAGCTTATCTGGACAAGCTAAAAGCAGTTTGGGAAACCATAGTGTGGTCAGATGAGACTGAGCTAGAGTTATTTGACCTTAACAATGGGAGGTGGACATGGCAAAAAATGCACCCATAAATTCTATGACCTCTGGTCTAAAACACACCCTACTATAGGTCTGTGTGGATAGTATACACACTGTAAAACTTATTACAGTTAAGGGCCTCACTAATTCTATTCAAATAGCATATTTTTCAAAAACATGTTCAAGTGTCAGTCACAAAATTAGAGCTGAGCAGAGTTTGGACTTTCCAGCAGGACAGTGTTGATCAAAATTCAGCATTGAGTTAATGCAAAACAACAAGTACAATGTCTTGAAATGGTCATACCAATCTTGAGATAACACCATTAATTTATTTGAACCAGGATGTCTACAGAAGACAGATGAGTAATCTGACTGAATTAGAGGGGTTCTGGATAGAATAATTGGCAACTATTCAGTAGCACCAGGCAGTTGGAACTTGTCTTCTTGTATAGCAAGTATCCAAAGGCCATTAGATCAGCAAAGGTGAGCTCCACTTCATATTAATGGTATACCTTCTTTGGGGTGCCCATATTTATGCACACGCATATTTTGTTTAAATACACATAACATTCTTTCTATAACACCTATGAAAATTCTTCCACTGCTGAAATGTTTATCTTTCCCTACAGTTTAACATATGTTAAAAGGAATTTGCTACTTTAAAAGCTCAACGAGAAATAAACCGATGTAATGATCTTCCAAAAGGGTGCCCAAACTTTCTCATGGCACTGTACATCCAGTGTATCCAGACTGGTATTGAATGATCACTTAAATCCATAAAGCCATCAAATAAGATCTGTACATGCATTTAAAATTTACAGAGAAAGACCTATATACACTGCAACATACAGTACCGCACGCTCAGAGAGAGAGAGAGAGAGAGAGAGAGAGAGAGAGAGAGAGAGAGAGAGAGAGAGAGAGAGAGAGAGAGAGAGAGAGAGAGAGAGAGAGAGAGAGGTCTAAACATAGGAAAACAGCTACACATTATATATACTGTTGAGTCAAAAATTAAGTCAATCCAGTGTATCCTGACTGGTATTAAATGATCACTTAAAAGTCCATAAAGCCATCAAATAAGACATGTACATGCATTTAAATTCGCACAGAAAGACCTGTCTACACCTATACAACATACAGAGTCCTTAACACCTAAAACACCTATAGCCTACATTATATACACTACACGCGCGCGCGCGCGCACACACACACACACACACACACACACACACACACACACACACACACACACACACACACACACACACACACACACACACACACACACACACACACACACACACACACACACACACACACACACAGTAAAGCTCACACAACATTGGTTCGGCAGCATCCCAGCCGAAAACATGCACAGAAAATGGCGCAAGGCACACTGTTTACAGCACAGCTACATTTCTTAGAATTGCAGGGGCTTTTACTCTTGCAACCACATCTGATCATCTGTAAAATGTAGTCTGGTACCACTTTGACATTTTCTGGAATACTTATTGGTATCAGTGCTTTGTTGCATGGGTCTTTCTTCCATCCAAATGCTTCAGGAGATAGTTCAGGTGGAGTGTGAACCAATGTCCTCCACAATATTGCTTGAAAATGAGCCCTTTTCACATTCTCAAGAAATGCCTCTGTTGTTGGTGGAAGAGCAGCCAGGTTAGGTGAAGATAAATTACCTTTCCCATTCTTTTTTCCCCATACCACCAACCTTGTATGTGACATGCTGATACTGTCTGGAATGCCATAACATGCCGACACAAAATTAGTGGCCTCACTGGAAACTTGTTGGAATGGTGCCAGCACATTACCAATTGATGTCAAGTGATATCCAGCTTTTAGGGTCTTGATAACAGAGCCTTTACCAATACCAAAATAGGATGCCGCAGTGTCACACCCTGATATGGCATGGGCTGGTAAAAGGTCAATTACAATGTCATTTTGTGGATTTACATTTTTAATTTTATCTCTTTCCATGTTAATATGACCACCACTGAAATTATGTACTTTGTAGGCAAACAAATAAGCAGCCAAAAATTATGTAATTATTACTTACAATTTTTATTTTGTGTTACAACAGCACAGGAAGAGTAAATAGCAATGTATGAAATGGTGAAATTCTGTGTTGAATTAGTAATCCTTTCTGGGTATGTCTAAGCTGACACCACCAATATTCGCCTAAAAGTTACATATTTCTGCTTGACAAACAGCTAGTTATGTAATTGTCTAAAATGTATTTGGTACGAGGACACTTTCTCCACTTTGATGTGGCAGGCCTACCACCCAGAATGCTCTATGGTTAATCACAGTGCAGTTATGAAGCTGTCAAAAGCTTGTCGGCTATGGCTGCAGCGAAATCAACATGAAAGGGTTAATATCTGAAATTTGCACTCTTATCCTGATGGGTAAGTGTTGGACAACTACAAACAGCAAAACCAAACAACCCCACTATGAGATATAAAGCCACGTTTGGCGAAATGTTGACCTTTCTGTCTCCGACTTGGAAAATCAGGCTTTTTGGGTGAATGCCCCGCCCCCAAACATGCATGACCCCACCCCCACTGATGTCCATACCTCACCACCTGTTCTTATACACATCCCACCATGTCAACAAACACAAAATAAGTATGGTATAGGGTATTTGGTCAGCATAACATGAATTGGGAGCCAAAGACTGTTGTAATCTATGGCTGCAGCACATCAAGCATAAAAGGCTCAATATCTGAAAATGCTCAAGGGATATCACCGGGCATCGTCTGGAATCTTAATAGGTACACCTTAGGCAACCACAAACTGCAAAGAAAAAAACTTTATCAGACGAAACTGGGTTCGGCTGATATTTGGCTTTTGGCTGCCGGACTATTAATTTAAATTGTAAAAACCCCAAAAATAAATGCAGAACATTAGAATAATAGTTTTGAAGCAAAACTAATCTATTCTTTTGTGATAATGAAGTTAATGTTTGAGAACATTAGCTTCAAGAAGTGCAGTGCATGATGGGTACGCAATCTAGGCCAACAGACAACCTACCCAGCTCTGAGCCTACGTCCTTAGCTCTTCCCCTCACTCGTGAAATTTAGATGCTATCCAAACAATTTGCCATGTACGTAACAACAGAAATATTATCATTGCTGCATTGGCCATGCATTGCATTTCTGACTAAGGGCGTACCCATCATGCACTGCACTTCTTGGAGCTAAGTTTCTCAAACATTAACTTATTTATCACAAAGGAATAGCTTAGTTTCGCTTCCAAACTATTACTCATAGTTATATTCTGCATTTATTGTATGGTTTTTACAATTAAAAGTAATTGGTGTATGAAAAATTGACATCTCGCCACCCCACTGTCATAGAGAAGTTTAAATCCAATCCTTGCTATATAATGCTTCCAATTACTCCCTTAAATCTTGAGTAGAACAAGTGAGGTTAATGTACCTGATGAGACTAATGCAGATTCAGCAGCATTCTTACACTTGGTCTCCCGGGGGCGGAGTGTGGGTAGAGTGGGGTCCCTTGGTAGTGTGGGGGCCCTAAGCCATCTGGGCTGAGCAATGCATCACTTTAGAATAGGGACCCTTATTCCACATCTGTTTTCACACTGTTCAGGGTTTGTTCACACAATGTACCAGGAGCTTATACACATTGTATTCTGGCCCTTACCGCTTACTCATACATAGAAATCTAGGTCTACTAGGTCCTTACTAAGGTTATATTGGTAATAAATCCCTAATTGGGCATAAACAAGACATTTGTGAATACATGCTTAACAACTGTCTTATTTTGCTTAGTACATGCCTTACAAGTTACTTACACAGGCATTAATATTGTATGTATTAGTGCTAATAGATATGTCCCTAAAATAAAGTGTTACAGTATGTCTTTACCTGTAATCATCTAAAGTGACTAATACTGGAGTTCTGCAATGATGTTGATTGGGTGGCCTCTGCCAGGTACGGTCACATCACATGACATGCCATGCTGGTTAATAATCTCTCCCCAGTTCTACTTTTTGTCTGCGGACTGCTGACAGGGTTTACAGCACTGTATGCTGCACTTCCACATTTACATATACATTTTTGCATCGCATTGCAAATTTGCATTGCATATGTAAAGCTTTTAACTGTAAGCATCCAATGTGGAATGGAGCCACAAGTGCTCACAGGCTCAGGGCGGTGAGGGACAACCGGGCCAGTTGTCCCGGGCCCAGGGAGAGGTTGAGCCCGTAATGGGGTCCTCATTACATTGTATGTATTGGATGGGGGTGGGGGGAGCGGTGGGTCAGTCAGATCTCTTTCTCTCGGTCCCAGTGAAAGAGCCGTCAGCATGCCAGCTGTCAGCCTGCCATGTGCACGTATGATGACATTGTGACAGGGGTGGATGCTGCATCAATTCATTTTCATGCAATGCTTTTAACTGTATTGATACAGAGTGATTATCGTGCGGTGCTGCCCTTTTCTAACAGGTCCTCTGTTTGTTCACCTCACAAGATGTCACAGGGTGGATGTTACACTACCCCATTTGCATACATTTACTCAACCAGTTTAATCAAGTTAGCCCTATTTGATTAAAATGTCTTTTGCATTGCATTTGCAAGGCTCCAAAGTGACTATTACCAAAGAGTTATCGACATCATTGCACAAAGTAAGTTGATGCCAGATGCAGAAGATGTGATTTGTGTGGCAGGCTGCTGCCACCATGTGGTAGAACCTCGTATGACAGCATTGGAGAGCCCAAAGTTTAATTATTTTGATCTAAACAATAGAAATATCTCAGCGGGCCAATACACATATACTATTTTATGTTATACATATATTTTGTATGTGTGCAGGTCGTTTGTGCATGGATTATTTTAACCTACATTCATTCAACCGAAATTCATTCCATATTTACATGTTTTTTTCTTTGTCCCTTCCAGGCAAACTGGTGGACGTGACGAAGAACTACAAGTACATGTACTTCTGCTGCGGCGCCGTGGTGATCTTCGCCAGCATCTGGCTGTTCATCGGCAACTTCATCAACTACCGGCTGCTGGAGCGGGAGCGCAAGAAGGCGGAGATGTACAAGCCGGCGCAGACCGAGGAGCCGGAGCAGAGCCGGGCCGCCGCCAAGGAGATGGAGGCGGAGGCGGTCGCCGACGGCAACGCTCAGGCATCCGAGGCCCTCATGGACAAGTCGGAGGATGGAGGCGCCGTGCAGAGAGAGACCAACATTTAAGAAGCAGACTTGGTTGGTGTTTGAATGTCTAGCCTGTCTGTCTGTCTGTCTGTCTGTCTGTCTGTCTGTCTGTCTGTCTGTCTACCTTAGATGTTTTGTTTATTTTTGTTATGAGGAGATTGATGATTTATTTTTGAGGACCACGTCCATCCACGCACACACACACACACACATAAATGAAACCCCCGTCTTTCTCTGTGTCTCTACGTGAACTGTGGTAAGGGGGTAAGAGTGTGCTGTGGGTGGGTCTGTTCTGTTCTGCCGCTACTCTGTACAACTGCCAAAGCAACAAAGAAGACAACAATGTGACTGTGAGTATCAGTAACATAGACATATACAGTATGTATGTCTTTGGTCAGTAATTCTGTTTAATATGCTGTAAACTTCTCTAACGGCCAGGGAAACCATTTTGTTTTTGTTTGAGTATTTCTTGAATATGGAGGCCACAGACCTACCAGTAGATTAGTTTAAGGCTCTATTACTGCAAACAAATGGAATGGGAACATTTTGTTTTGTTTTATATTGAACAGAAGAAAGGGAGGAGTTGTGGGAATCAGAGTTTTTTTTAAATCAATATTATTATTAATATTATTATTATTATCATTATTATTATTATTATTGTTGTTATTATTATTAATTCAACCAGGTGATTACCCTTATTGGATATGGTAAAACCAGGTCATGTGGCACTGGATTGTCATTTTTCACATCACTGCAACAACATGGGTCGTGTTGCCACTACCCATTATTTTCATATGGCTGGTATAAACCACGCCTCTCTATAACTCTCTAACCTATAGCTGAAAATGTCATGCCAGCTGAAACCAACATTTCATATCCCAAAGACATTCATGGGTGTGCTAACAAACTGTAGTTTGTTACATACGCACAAGACTGCCTATTTCTTGATTTGGACAGACAGTGCATTCAAAACGAGTTCAAATTTTTGTCCTTACTTGTTGTCTACACACATTTCAAAATGGCACCAAAACTGAGATACCCACCTAGACTTACATAGTTAAATGTTAGCAACTTAGTAGGTTCCCTATGGGAAGTTGTATTGGAAACAAGTAAGTTGCTAACTAAGATTGGCACCAACCGTGTTGAGAATGGCACCCTGGAGAGAGTGTTTCTATGAGATCTTTCTCTCACGGCTAACTCTCCGTGAGATAAGGACTACAGTTACGCTTTTCCTTAAATCAGTACCGGTCCTCAGATTTCAGGCCAGCAGGATAGAATCACACAGTAGGTTCCTGCTTCAAGTTTGGTGCTCAGGACAGGGCATAATGACATTATTATCATCATAAAATGGCTGAAGGGAATATAGTGGACAAAACTAAACAAAAATACAGAAAGGAAATAACATTAAGGGGAAAACAAAAATGAGGAATGCCACTTAGTCAGTGGCTTGTGTGCTGTGTGAGTATGGCAATCAGCACATACGCTGCCCTATCTTTGCACACCGTGCCCAACACAGTGTGTGCCCAATAGTTAGCCCAATGCTGCACCTCCCCTCTCGTATGCTGCACTGTTAATGTCTGCCAGTATGATACAATGAAAGACGTGCTGATCAATCGCAATGCAAATCGATTATGGCTGAATGTTAAGACACGCACACGCACGCACACGCACACGCACACACACACACACACACACACACACACACACACACACACACACACACACACACACACACACACACACACACACACACACACACACACACACACACACACACACGGCTGCAAAAGTATATTAGATATGAGTATTCTTTTTCATGGGCCTTACAGTTTTGATGTATTTCTGACCAAATTATTTCCATCCAAGTAAAAATAATCAGGTGCTGGTGACACTGTTCCATGAGGTTATTATTCATAGACCAGTGAAGGCTTGTTGATAACAAAAAGAGAAGCTTTATAATAAGCAATATATTGAGATGGAAAGAGATGAGCTTTTTGTAAGCAATAGGCCTACCGTGTGGTAGTTTACAGTAGGTCATTGATTCTCTGGTGGTGAATTAAATGTTTGTCAGTTAATGGTAAATGGTCATTCGAGAATCAAGCTGCATGAAATTTAAACTTTCAGTAATGACGCATTGCCTTAAATGTAAATACATTATAATGTTTTACTATATATAGGCCTACGCATACTAATATACAACAGACATATTGCTTCATAATGTCATGATTAATAAGCGGTCAGTGAATTATGGTGTTGAATTTGGTGTTTTGTTTGTCGGTTAGTCAGTTTGTTTATAAACTTGAATGAATAGCTTGAATCTTCTAAGTAATGCACTAAGAGGCATCATTGCTATTTCAACCCCCACCCTCATCAGATTATCCAGAACACCACTCTTCTTTTAAGTTGTGAACCAAAGCTGAAAATGAAATCATGTTCGTCTTGACCTACGATAATTATTGACAAAATTACACAAACAGGGATAAATTAGACACAAATTTGTTGCATACCTCTGTAGCACAACTTGTAGAAAATTGTTTGCCATCAGATACTATTTTAGTGTGCAATTATCTATGCTGTCTTCTATCTATGCTTCTAAACCATGCACTCCTAGACAGTCACCATTGGCTTGACTTCACTACACTGTGACTGTCATTCAACTGTTGGGAATAATTGATAATTCTGTAAATGTCTTTGATATGAGTATTATTGTTAAAATATTTTTTATTTATTTAATTTTATTTTACGGCAATTATTTCAGATCCAATGTGACCACAGTAGTATATAACTTTGACAAGTATTAATCAACATATAGGTGATATGCCATCAATCAAGGGAATTTCTTACATTTTATTTCATTTAATTTCATTTCATTTGAAGTACTGTACTTGAAATAACCTAATGCTTGGGGCATTACTTTGCTGTTAAAAGTGCACTGTGTTCTACCTTTAGTAGTTTATTTCCAGAATGCATGCTGCCCATTCATCACTGTTATCTTTTTCATGAATACTTACCACCCCCATCAAATTCTACTGTAAGTATTAAGCATTATGGCTGGGAAAATTGCACTTTTCATTGTTCACCATTTTGAATTTCCAGAATCAAACATTTTTAGCTGCCAAACGTACTGCCCTTGGTCATACTAGAAAATATGAATAAACTATTTAGTAAATATTCATGATCTGACAAATCTGGCAGTAGACAGCACAGTTTCAATGAACAGCTGGTTGCAATAAGTACTCTGGCCTTTAAGTATTGCTGTCTCAGCTTTTTCGAGGAAACGTGCGTCCTACACTCTTTCCTTGACACATAAAAGACATTCTCCTCAGAACTGGCACTGGCAACATGCGTCTGAAAAGTTATTAACTTACGTATGTATAAATGATATTAGTTGCGCACAAAACCAATGTTGTTTGTGTTTGCAACATGTGCAACGTCATTTCATTAGCTCAGTTGGCATCATCATAGGCTACAGTACACCACTGTACAGTAGAGACAGATAAGATGGTAGGCCTGCTAATATGATATTGTAGGCAAGTGTAACCAAGGTCATCCTGCACAGTCTGCCACTCGGGGTTTGAACTGGCGACCTCCTAGCAAACCTCACAAAGGTGTGAAACCTCTGATTTTAAGATCTCAGCTGATAGCTCAGCCGAGCGTCATCACATCTTTATAAGCCTTCAGGAGGGATGTTTAGCCTAATGCTCTACTACCAAACTGCTAATTTGCATCTGATACACAAAGAATGAGTGTGTACGTCAATTACTGTAGCACCAGCTCTGTTTCTATGTTGGCACCAGCACCACACTGCACTCCAGTGTTACCCGTTGTGGCAGTGAGTCATGTGACAATTCACATACATGCAGGTCATGGTATTCAAAATTAAATGATAAGCAACTAGATGTCTTCTTGGAGCTTGAATAAATTTCATTTCCTTCATATAAAAGGCTTTAAAAAAACTCCCCTTTACCCATTTGAAGGCTGCTTTGCTTTGTGTTACTGTGATTTTACATGGTTGAAGTGAATGCCATTTTGTGGGAAACAGCGCCCACCTTAGGCAGTAACTCACAATAGCAAAAATAACTAACTAAGCTAACTAAAAGTAATGCTAAAAAAAACCCTGAACTTACTTGTTAACATCCATTTCTTAGATTCTTCGGTCAAAAGGATTTCTGCATCATATTTATATTTCTTAGTCTTCATGTCCCCTTCTTACATTGTGTCTGTTTTTATATTTCGCTTTTGAGATTTATATTTTGACTACACTAGAGGTGATAAATCGAGTTGCAAAGCCGAAGAAACAATACAGTCTGTCTGTAATCATTATGATTTCATTATGATTTTTTCTTTGTTTTGCTGACTTCTGTTATTATATATTTTTCTTGTTATTACTATGATTATCACAATTATTGAGGTTCATTTCATTTGTTGGAGTAGTGAAATCACCTAGTGTTTGCCCTAGTTGATGTAAATAAGTATTGATATGAAGATTTTGGTATGCAAAAGACATCAGTTAATTAAGTAATTTAAGTTATTATAGAGGTGATAATTTTGCCTCACCGTAAGTGAGGAGAAAGGCTTATGTGGTGAGGGGTTTTGTTTGTTTGTTTGTTTTTATTTTATTTGTGCCACAATTGTTTGAGCTTTTCTGAAATACAGAACACTTTTATTTTTTTCTGATTTGTATTTTTGTAAGGACCAAAAAAGTTTTGCTTGCCATCACACTCCAACACAGTACAGGACAGGAAATCCAACCTTAACTATAAAACACCTATAGCCTTATGAATATGAAACAAATATGACAGAGTTTTATATTTTCAAATACTAGTAAATATATATATACTGTATATAAATACAGTAAGTGTAAATTATAAAACAGGGTTATTATCTAAGGTCACAAAAAAGACTTAATCCATTGTGTCTCTAAACTACATATTTGCTCAAGTCAATTGAAATAGATTTTTTTTTAAACCACCTCATCAATTGTTTTGCCGTTATTTTTTATAACCCCAAGAGTATTTCAATTATATATAACAGAGTATAGATATGCAATATATAAACTGTATTCTTACTAATCTCTGTGTGTTTGGCCTGTAATGTGACACAGCGTGAGTTGTTTTGTTATTTTCTAGATGTCATCAAATGTGATATAATGTATTGAAATTATATAATCTATTAGACCCAGCTTAGTTCACTTTTGGAAACGCAAACAATCATAGCTACTTTAACCGAGTTCAGGATATGTGTGTGGTTTTCCTCGACCAGCAATTGTAAAAACTTTTCAAATCAGGTGCACTGCAAAACATTTGGCGACACCCTGGTTTTGGAGGATTTGAACTTACACTGTTTTTGTTAAATATTTGAAATTGGATGAGACATTTAGAGAAGACGCCAATGCTTTGCTAGCTGTCCGTTTTTGAAAATATGGTGATGTTAGAGACACCACAGGAAATGACATTCACATGCAGTTTTCCTGAAACAATATTGACAGTTGTTAGAGGCATGCCAATTTGTAGTGTAATGATAAGTAAGGTGCAAGCCAGTGAGCCAGTTTTCTTTGCAAAAGTAAAACAGCCATTATGTAAACACACACACACACACACACACACACACACACACACACACACACACACACACACACACACACACACACACACACACACACACACACACACACACACACACACACACACACAAGCATGCAAGCTAAGTCTCAGCTTGTGTTGCTGTAAGTGTGCATCTCATTATGGAGACTGTCAGAGAGCCTACACTATTCAAAGTTCCCAGTGAACTAATACTCCATTTGCCATTTTCACAAGGTCAGACAAATGTGATTATGAATGTGACGTTTTGAACAAGACATGTTGTAGAAGCTAACAATGACAGAGACGAGCTACCCACCCAAAGAGCCGGTCAGTTTGAAGGCTAGTCAGACAGGCAGGGCTAGCATCATAAGTCATCTCGACCCAAATGTGTCCAGAATAATGAAGCCATTAATTAATGTGAGTGACAGGAAATGGATGTTAGCATCAGTGACACCAGGAACAGGAAGACATCCAGCCACTGAGGACCATCCCCTTTCCTGCACAGTAAAAACTGCAGTGTTAATGCAACCCTAACAGAGTCGATTTAACACCTTCTAGAGTTTATTTGTTCCCAAAGCACTCTCTAAGTGTTGAATTAACACTGCGTTTTTTACTGTGTGTCACATATTGTTCCAGCTGACAGAAGCAGCTGATCCCTGCAGCAGATGCAGTGTAGGAGACAATTAGAGAGATCACCTCTGTGTTGACAGTGCAGGTAGAAGGAATCAATATACAGTATGGCAGGCAGGACTTTTATTTGGTCAATGCCGTTAGTGTGCCGCAGGACTTTTATTTTGTCAATGTCAGTTTGAGGGTCACTGTTTTTTCCCATGCTACTGTAAAAGTTTTGAGGCTGACTTTGAATGTGACTGTAAACCACTTCAGGTAGACAAGCTAGCAGTAGGTCATGAGATGGAGATAGCATGCATCTGTGCCTTACTTACAATACTTACCACTCCCTGCTAAACAATAGGCTAACAGTGTCACCTTTGAACTTATCAGGAAGTGAAATATGACACACGTTTGGGATCCTCCAAAGTAGCATCTCTTTTTTTTCAGGAGGCTTGAGTAATCGGTTGTCAACAGATTTGTTTTTTGTTTTCTTTGCTAATGACCATTTCCAATCAATCGTGTTATAAGGTTTACAAGGCATTGTCATCATACGCACATGGAGAGGCAAAAGAGTGTGAAATTAATAACCAAAGGCTTTGTCTTTGTCCAGAAATGACGTGGAATAGCAACCTCTGAATGTCTTGTCCCATTGTGTGATCTGCCCTATCCTTTACTGTGCTCAATTCAGGCATCAATTGTTAGCGAGTTTTACTAACACAACGTCCCATATACCGTACTATGACCTGCAATGAAGTACCCCTGTTACCTTGTAATCTCCTGTTCTGTCAACTGAGTTTAGGGTAACTCTTTACATTACGGATCATTAATCAGGTCGTAATTCTATGGTAATTTCTATGTAATGTCATCGTAATAATAATTTATATGAAAACGTATTACAAATAATTCCCATGCCGTTTCCAGCGCAACTACTTTGCAGCTTCGAGGAAACAGTGACCCGTCCCGTAATGTAAAGTGTTACCAAGTTAACTGTGTTGTGAGTCTCTCCACCCGTGAGTTAAAGATGAAGGTTGTATATACACAAAGCTATGAGGTTTCTATAAAATATTAACACGAGAGCCGCTGCTGCGCTATGAGATTTGTATTGTATTCAAGTGTGAGCTAATTTTGTTCAATACACCTAATATATCTAGTTGTTGTTGAAACATATTATTATTGATAACTGAGTTCTAACTAAGTGTCAGGTCTGGCGGTGCCTCGTGTGAGAGTTACTGCAGTCGTCAATGGGTTGCTCCTGATGAACTGAACAACCAATCAATAAACCAATTAATCAAACCACCCCGTCAAACCTGTCAACCCACCACCACTAACAAAAGTGTGTGTGAGCTATGGCTCATAGCGGTATGCATCGTCTTACTGTATGTGTGTGACACCTCACCTAATGTTCAGATGTGTACAGTACTGTATGTGTGTGTGTGACACCTATTCAGATGTGTAACATAACATGTGTGCTCCGACGTGTGTATAAACCAATGTTTGTCACAGCGATGTGTATGTTCAGGTGTGTGTGTGTGTGTGTGTGTGTGTGTGTGTGTGTGTGTGTGTGTGTGTGTGTGTGTGTGTGTGTGTGTGTGTGTGTGTGTGTGCGCGCGCGCGTGCACATGCGTCTGTGTGTGAATGTAGTATGTGTGTGTGTGTCCCTTACTGTGTCTGCTGTGTCAACTCTTCCACTACCTACCTCTGCAGCACTTTAGCTCCCGGGTGAGGAGAGGCCAGTCACCATGTCAACATGTGTCTCCAGTAATTCCAGTGTTTTACTGTACCAGTGCAGATAACAGTTAGTTCAATAAAGAATCACATTCGTTTCAAACTACTTCCTGTGTCTTGAGTGTTTGCTTCCTGTGGGCTGTACGTACATCTGATGCAACTTGCAGTGATGGATTGTTCGCTAACATTTTTCTGCTGGGACTTGCCTTTTGGACCTAAGACCTGACTGGATTGGTAATATAGCATGCAAGGCATTTGCCCAGTGGACTGCTGATGATTTTGTTCCAGGCTGTCCTCTCAGTCCTCACACCACTAAAGCAGTCCTGCTCGAGATTTTGGCTGTTAGAGTCAAAATAGCTCATATTCGATTGAAGGTTTTATGCAAACAGTCCCTTCTATCCATGAGCCCCTAACAGTATCCTACTCTCTACCCACCTAAATTAAAATGGACTTGCTAATATGATTTATTATATCATAGCATTTAAGTGTATAAACAGTTTATAATGACAATTTCTTTTATGAGCTGGAAGGAAGTTGACTTGATTTGACTACGTTTGATATCACCAAACGTGCCACTGGGTTTTCTCACAGACATTCATGTTTTATTTATCCAGGATTGTCCCATTGAGACTAAGAGTCTCTTCTACCAGGGAGTCCTGGTCAAAATGGCAGCACATACATAGTTAGAGACGCAGACAGACAAATAAAATACATTCCAGTAATAAATCGTTAGGTGTTACAATTAGCATAACAATACATACTGTACAGCTCATTCTAATATAATGCATGTTATTATTTATGCACATTTTGATGTGTGGATAATGCAAAATGTCTGCCTCTGTTTTAATAACTTGCTCCGTAGAGAGACTTCCTAAATGATTCATAATAAATGAGCAAACATATTCATATAATTTCATAATTTTTTTCTTTCCTTTTTTAATACAATGAAATTCCTTCAGTAAGGTCATCCATCAGAACTGAGAAATCCAGCAGGGTTTTTAATGGCACTAGTTTGCATGGGAAATGCCCTAAGGGGATGAAAATCTTTTATTAAAAAATGAATATTCATTAAACTCATTAATCAGTATTATCATCAAGCTATCAAGCTCTTTTTTCACAAAAATAAAGGTCCTTCGTGAAAAAGCATCATGTTAGCGGTCACAAACTGTGTGACCTCTTTGTGTGTGTGTGTGTGTGTGTGTGTGTCTGTGTGTCTGTGTGTCTGTGTGTGTCTGTGTCTGTGTCTGTGTCTGTGTCTGTGTGTATGCACGTGCGCACGTGTGTGTGTATGTGTGTGTGTGTGTGTGCAATCTCTCAAGTGCCAGCCATTGACTTTAGAGGACACACACATGCACACTAATGCACTTGCACTAGTGCAGGCAGGAGGCACTACATACCCCCAAGCCACCAGGGGGCCGCGTCTGTTTATAATACAGAAGGATTAGCAGCAACCAGGCCAAACTTTGTGTAGGCGTACATTTTATAATCCAACACTTGCAGAGTAACAGCAACACTATTAAAGTATTACATTTGACTCTCTGAGTGTTGAATTAACCCTGTTTAAAAAAATGTGTTCGTTATCATAATCAGGGTCGCCCACAGCTTTAGCCGGGACAAAGTCATCTGAAACCAATATGGTCCAGCTGCGTCTTGTCCAGCTAATACCGCTACGCCCATTCCTCCTTACTAGACCGCCCTCACAGTAACGCCCCTTTGGCTGTTCAAGTTTCTGAAGTGACATGCTGCCGAATGATAAACACAAGCGCCGCGCGGGACTTATTAAAACGACTGGATGGATTTCGCTGGATGGATTTCGCTGCAGCGATCACTCAACTGTCGGTAAGATTTCGAATGAAATGTATGAATATACATAACGGTTACTTTACGAGTTGACTTAGTCGGAGTGCGAACAGAAAGTCGGAGGTGTCATATTTGTTCAACCTGGTGTTAAACGTAATTTCAATTCTTGACCAGTGCATGTAAAGAAATTGTAAATAAAACCGACTTGATGTAGTAGTGCTAAAAATAAACCTTTATATTTTCTCTCAGTGAACTTCTCAAAATATATGGGCTATAATGTAGATACCACTTGGGATGGGTTTATCGTTACCTATTGTTTCTGATGGGGCGTTAATTGGTGTGGCACCCGGAACTCTTCCTCACTTCGGGAAGATTGGCAAGGGGTAAGCTGTGTTTTTTTCCTTCGTGTCACAAACTATTTAATGATGTTTCTGTACTTTAATTTCTCTGTTATTTTATTGATCTTTGATGGGAAGATATTCTGTTACGTTTGTGTTGATATTTTCGTTGTAATTTTCGCTCAAAGTATGTACATTAGCGCCATTAATGTCCGCGATCGTTATGAAGTTAACAGGTGCTAACGAGCAGATTGGGAAGTAAATAAATGCTACTGGATCGAGGCCCCTCGTCATCTCTCCTGCCTCTTCAATCATCCAAAGACTGTTTAGTCTGTTATTTTAATGTAATGGTCGGTTCATGTCCGTTGCATTGACTTGACTTGTCATTGGGTCTGATTTTAAATGTGCCATATAGTTCAATGTGGGAGCAGGTTCACACACTAAATAAGAGACTACTAATGTCAAGCACAAGCAGATTTTTTTTTATTTTCAGAGCAGAGTAGAGCATGGTTGCTGCCATCAGAGAGCAGTGACTTGACCTTAGTGTCTTATTTAGTGTGCTCCCACATTGAACTCTACTTTTTGGGTCCACGCACCTACTTATTTCTAAACATCTAGAGTGCAACAATACCCATGCCTCCTAATGTGCCATATAACCTGTATCTCGCCTATTGTGTGTGTATTTGTGTGCGTTTGTGTGTGAGTGTGACTGTTTGTGAATTCGTTCACGCAGATATAAGAAGTTGGGGTTGGGGTTGATGATCCACATGATGGTGATGGACCAGGACAGCTCTGGACCTCCTGACTGGCAGCTCCATCCTCAACCTCCCTTCCTGTCCTTCACACATGTGCAGGTAAGGCCAATTTTTAAAAACTCACTGCATTGTCTGAGGCAAAAGTAGGAGAAAAGGAGTGAGTGAGTGAGAACCCGGCCATTACATGTGATGTGACCCTTAAAGGGCGTGTGTGTGTCCTAGAACCAAGACAGTGGCAGTGTGTGTCTGTCTGTCTTTGGTTAAGGATATTTTTAAGATACTACCTTGTTGTGTTAACATTATTTTGCTATTTCTGACAGGCAGAGGCAGTTTTCTGAAGGATGGTTAATGTCAGTACCAACATGTTGTGATGGAGGCTTCCACCTGAGCTGAACACAGAAACTTGCACACAGTGGTGAGTAAAACACTGAATCTGTTTTGTTCTGCACTAGACCAATAAGTATTTCATACAGTAATTCCTTTCTGTGCTGTGTTTATTTATTGAAAAAAAATGTGGATAGAGGATAATACAAAACACTGGCACTGTAGTGATCCTTGCACAGGCCAGAAGCTGTGTATCTCTTCAGCCTGGTGTTCTGCATTAAAATGATGGGTGTGATTTTTATGTAGTGTATTCTATGTATCCCTCTCGTGTGTGTGTGTGTGTGTGTGTGTGTGTGTGTGTGTTTGTGTGCATGCGTGCAGATGGAAGCAGTCGTTCCTGTTCAG
The DNA here is from genome assembly GCF_034702125.1 of Engraulis encrasicolus. Taxonomy (NCBI): domain Eukaryota; kingdom Metazoa; phylum Chordata; class Actinopteri; order Clupeiformes; family Engraulidae; genus Engraulis; species Engraulis encrasicolus. The sequence goes on from NC_085871.1 coordinate 29,251,120, forward strand.
CATTGATATGCCGGTAATGGGTTTGATGAGCCACAGCATGGTGATGGGCAATCAGCATCAGGACCAGGGCCGCTCACAAGGAGAACCTCCTGCCCTGCCTCTTCATCCTCAACCTCCAATCTTCCTGCTCTTCACACATGTGCAGGTGAGGACAACCTCTAAAATGCACACTTGACTTGAGGCAAAGGGGGGAGAATAGGCGTGCATGCATGCACGTGCACCAAACTTTAAGACAGTAGCAGTGTGTGGGGGGGCATGTGCACAAGCATATGCACGTGCTCATGTCATGTCCTTCTGTAGGTAGATAGGGGGTGGTTGTTTTTGTCTTAATTGTCATTCATAACAATAAAATGCCTTTTTTTGACAGGCACAGAGCCAGTTTTCAGAGGGAGGGCTGATGACACCAGCAACTTCGGATCTGAACCTGATCAACCCAGCACCAACCACTGTGCCGCTCCTCCTCTGCCAACTGCACCACATGGCTCCACCATCTCAAAAAGGCACAGACACTACTCCACTTCCTGCGAAGGATGAGAGAAGAGCCGACCTCCCCACAACGGCACTCCCCACCTTCTACAGGGGTGTCATTGAGAGCATCCTGACCAGCAGCCTCTCTGTCTGGCATGGCAGCCGTCAAGCTGAAGACTAGAAGGCAGTACAGAGAGTGGTGAGGACAGCAGAAAAGCTCATAAGATCACCCCTACCTGTTCTCCCTACTACCATCAGGGAAGCGCTAGCCCAGCATGCGGTGCTGCAAAAGCACACTGGGAAACGACTTCTTTCCACAAGCCATCAGACTCCTCAACGCACTGAAGAAAACCACATGAATAACCAAGGACACGGGAGAATATTCCATGAACACTTCTTTCACCATGCCACTTACACTTTACTCATTGCACCTTGTATACAGCATCTTCACACCACCTGTATGAACTCCTCCTGCCGTGTGTGTGTGTCCACTGTGTTTGTGTATTTATTGTCCATCAGTATGTTAATCTTATTATTGCACACTGTTTGGGTGTCTGTATTTATAGTATGTATCAGTCTGTATTTAATGCCAATGCCTTATTTTTAGTTATTAGTTAAATGCACATTGGAGACTGGTCAAACACAATTTCAAACTTTGTGTTAACCCTCTTGTTGACCGTTCACACTTCATAGTGTAAAAGTAAACAGAAATAAATTCACATTTCATTCCTGTCTCGTTCACTTCTTTCAGCAATCTATGTGGCCTACATACAGGGAAGCTGACAGGGGGGACAAAGGGGTCCGTTGACCTGGGCCCAGTGAGACGAGGGGTCCAGGAATGGGTCCTCATTACATTGTATGTAGTCTATGTATTGAGTGGGGGGCCCTTTCAGATGACTTTGTCCTGGGCAAAGCCAAAGCTGTCAGCGGCCCTGATTATGTATGCACAAACACTGGTTATGATGGTAGGAAAATTTTTCTCTGTTTTCTGATGGCCTTTGAATTAAGACAGGCCAATCTGGAACCTCTCCTGGATAAAGAGGTAAGCTTCAATGGTGTGGTCACTCCTAAATCATAGACAGACATGGAGTATGGTAGGCCTATGGTAATGAAGAAATCGTTTTTCTCCAATAAAACAAACAAATAGCCTATTGCTATTTCAAATACTATTTCATATATTTTTTCATTAATATCTGCTCTTTTCAAGCTGGCCACATAACTGTGGTGAGGTGACACTCATTACTTCAAAAAGTCGGGAATGTGTTGCTGATGTACATCGTACAACTTTTCTAAGTAGCCTATATCATGTCTTACCAAGTGAACAACCTCGCCTAAAAGGGTTTTTTAATTATTATTTGTCGGGGTGTGTTAATATCCTGGAAAGGATAAATCTGTGGTTTAATCATATAGCCTACCCAGTGTTAACAGTGACCTCGATACACACAGCTAGGTAAGGTAATGCCAACGCATTGACAGTATATATTTAGGCAATATATACAGTATTTACTGTCAATGTGTCAACGTTGTCGTGTTGAAATCAAAGCATTTTGGCGACCTGATACGTTATGACAAATGTGTGCATAGCGACACGAGTCCTAAACAGTAGGCTACAATGTCCGAGGTACGGGAAGACAAAGCAAAATACATATTGGGATAAGAAAACGTGTGATTTATCTCACTTTCTTACATAAATTGTTGAGAATATTATGTCAGTGGAATGTTCAGTGAAACGTTTCTCTGGAAGATAACAATTTGCACGGGATATCTTTGAAAACATGGAGCCTTCATCCGGAAATGGCCTTGAAAATGACATCATGCAGTATCCCTTCACGATTGGCCAATACGGCAAATGCCGGGAACGCCCATGGGCGTGCTTGCATTGAGGCTGGAACTGTTTTACTGCAGCTGGACCCTTCTCTCTGAAACGGCCCCCCCACCTAATACATAGGCCTACAATGTAATGTGGACCCAATTATGGGGCCCCTTACTCTCTCACTGGGCCCTGGACAAGTGACTCCTTTGTTCCCCCCTGTCGGCGGGCCTGGTTGTAATACAGCAGGGTCAGCAGGAGCGCGGCACGTCTCTCTGCGCAGGCAAGGGAACAGAGGGCCAGTGACTGTAGCCCCCGAGGCGGTGTTGGAGGCTACATTTTAATAGCGCCTTTCTGCCGGGTCGACCCCAGGCACTCTGGAGCAACTTCCCTTCAGCGGCAAAGCAGTGCATTGTGGGGAAAGGAGGGAAAAAAAACAGGAACGTGAGGGGTTGAGAGGAGAGAGAGAGAGAGAGAGAGAGAGAGAGAGAGAGAGAGAGAGAGAGAGAGAGAATGTGTGTGTGCACATGTGTGCTTGCATGTGTGTGTGTGTGTGTGTGTGTGTGTGTGTGTGTGTGTGTGTGTGTGTGTGAGTGAGTGAGTGAGTGAGTGAGTGAGTGAGTGAGTGAGTGAGAGAGAGAGAGAGAGAGAGAGAGAGAGAATGTGTGTGTGCACATCTGTGCTTGCATGTGTGTGTGTGTGTGTGTGTCTGTCTCTCTGTCTGTCTGTCTGTCTGTGTTTGTGTATGTGTGTGTGGATAATAGTTTGAGTGTGTGTGAGTGTGTGTGTGAGAGAGAGAGAGAGAGAGAGAGAGAATGTGTGTGTGCACATGTGTGCTTGCATGTGTGTGTGTGTGTGTGTGTGTGTGTGTGTGTGTGTGTGTGTGTGCATGTGTGTGTGTGTATGTGTGTGTGTGTGTGTGTGTTTGTGTGTGTGCGTGCGTGCGTGTGTGTGTGTGTGCGTGTGTGTGTGTGTGTGTGTGTGTGTTTGAGAGGCTTCATTGTAATGCAGTGCATGGGTGCTGCCCATCAGGAGTGGGTCCTCATAACAGAACAACTGCTGGAGCAAAGCATCATGGGATTGTTGTAGAGCAAAAGAAAAGATTCATAGAAATGAACAACATGCAGTGAAGGCATGCAGTGGGACATTTTTTCCAAGGACTTCTTTCCCAAACCCAAAAAATGATTTAGAGGGCCAGAACTAAACTCTGTGTCCTTAAAAAAGTTGAAACAGTTGTCCCAAAGTTTTGGAACTTGTGATTATTAAAATATTTTTTTAGTCACGTGAATACTGTAGAAATTGTGTCCTTTTCTGGTCATATTTAGTGCTTTGAATTACACCCCATTTTCTCTCTCTCTACTCTACGGTATGTCGTTCTGCACAGCCCTACCAGCGTGGCTCTACGAGCTCCACCAACATGCGTATCTAGGCGGACAGCACTAATTCGGAAGCCTTTTGACTTCGAATGAAACAAGCAAATCAGGATTGGTAGTAGGATTTTTCCAGTTATGGCGGTTATTGTCTCAGAATGCAATGGCGCCTCACATGCAGAGTAACAGTGTCACCTATATTGTCAAAACTGCCACATAAAATGAAAGGAAATGTATTGGTGGTAAGGACGGACAATTGTTGGCACAGTATGTATGTATCTGGCGAAAAGTCAGGCTAAGCCATGGAGAAAAACTGTTGCTTGGCTTGGGTGATGTAGTTACAAAGCTATTTATTTTTTAATTTTGTATTATGCTTTTCAACAGGTTCACCAAGCTATTTTGACAGATAATTAATGGGCTAAAGAGTTTAGCAGCTGAAGTTAGTCTTAGAAGTTTTTCACAGATCCTATAGGGGAAGGTGCCGCAGACCCCCAGAGGTCTTCGGACCCCAGTTTGAGAATCATTTCTATAGGCATCAAATAATAGTAGGCTACTAAATTTCCTTCTATTGATAGAGTTAAATATGAATCATTTTTGTCCATTGAAATGAATATGGCTTTCAAGCGTTAGCAGGAATAGTAAAGTTGCTATTACACTCCAGAGTGCGATCGAGGATCTATTTACTATGAAAGGTCCATTTCTGTAAATGTGATGTGATATCTTTTCTCTCATTAATGCATCTTTTTTTGACTTTGGGCATGTAGTGGAACATTTGTACAGTGGCACATTGGTGTATGATAAATATTTTTTTCATAAGTTTCAAGCTATAGTGCCTTGGCCATGGGTGTCGCTAGGGGGGGAAAGGTGTTACAGATTCTAAAGGCCCAACAGCACTGAGAGGGCCCCTGGAAGGATGCTGATAACATATTTTGTCATTTTGGGGGCCCAATTTTGAATCTATCATGGGGCCCAACATTTTTAGTGGCGCCCCTGGCCTTGGCGTTAATGATCTGTCAAATGTGTGCTGTTGGTCCTGGTTGTGGCTCGAGCGGTTGGTGCATTGACTGTTATGCCGGGGACCCAGGCTCAGTTCCGGCCCAAGGTCATTTCCCAATCCTGCCACATCACTCTCTCCCACTCTCGTCCCGTCACCATCTTACAGTGTCCTATCAAAATAAAGGCATAAAAGCCCTGATGTCTACATGGACTATATATACATGATGAATGGACTGCATTTGAATCTAGCTGTGATATATCTTTGACTTGCATGTCTTTCATGGTGGCACCAACTTGTTCTCTACTTGACGCAAAGCTGTTCGATTAAGTGATCCATTAAAAAAAGCATAGGTAGTATCTAAAAACTACCTTCTATATGATTGCTTTCAAGTGGGCCCACCATTCAAAGTTGAACAATGATTAATTTTCACACTGGTCACACAACTAAAGAGAGGGGGGAAAAGTCATCTGTTTGATGCCCTGAGGCTTGTGTGTGTGTACAGAGGACCTCTGAAAGACCATGCTTGCTGTGACAAGCTGCTCTGGTGCCCCAGACAAGGCTCGCATTAACCCACAACTCTCCCTTGGCCCCAGCACTGTGTGTACTGCCGTGACGGTTTGCTTTAAAGAGCCTCCATTTAACCTTCATCTCTCAGCCGTGCCGTGCCAGTGCTGCATCGGAAACGGAACTCCCCCGTGTTCCGCTTCTGACATCACAAAGCCTTTAGAAGTCTCGTGCGTGTGTCTGTCGCCGCGGGCGATGATCGGGGGGAATATTCCCATGCACATCTGCATGTAGGGCCAGCCCAATGATGCCATCCAGCAGGAGGACGACATAGGACGACAAAGGAAAGAAAAAAACACTGAGGAAAAAAAGAGCATTATAAACGCTGTAAACTATTCTATCCAGAGCTTCGTTCTTCTTTTGTGGCTATTTCTTGTGCTGTTTCTCTCTCCTCTCCTGACCGGATCCCATCCCCATCTCCCTGTCAGCTCCCTCACTGCAAGCCCACCCACCCCCACCCCAATCCTCTATCCTCTTCTCTCCTTCTCCCCTGGGTGTTCATTTTGTGTGTTGGAGAGCGGATTATATGAATCATGGAGATGTAGTGGTCTGTCAGGTCTTTGACGTGTGGTAGAGCACAGAGTTCTGCAATCTCTGTTTCAGCTCCAGCCTGTGTGTGTGTTGTACAGCCAGCCAAGCCAGCCTCTCTTGGAATGACTTCTACAGTTTCATTGTTTCCTGATTAAAACAAAACAACACAACATCAACAAAGAAGCTGACACAAATCCTCATCAGAAAATAAAAGTCACAGTTTTGTTGAACCAGATAGATGAAGAGGTGAATAATTGAGTGCAAATAACACTGCCTTCTCCTCCTCTGACCAGTTTGGTTTGTAGCCTCACCGTTGTCCATGTTTATCTATTTTGTTTAGCTAATTTAGGGCTTATGATAGGTTAACGATAGGCTTATGTTTTGAGAAGAATCTTCAAGAATGACTTTAAAAAGTTTCCTTAGAAACAATAGAATTCTACCGTTGTAAACTCCTCTTTACTGAAGCAAATCCCTTGGAACTTTACCTTACCAAAGAAAAGAACTTAAGGCATTTTGTGCAACCCCCTTAAGTAGATCCCTTAGCTAAGGGAAAAAGGGGTCACATACTTAAGGGAGAAAACTTAAGGCGTTTTGTGCAACCGGGCCCTGCACCACTGGTACTAAACAACTATAGTCCCATATCCAATCTACCATTCATGGGTAAAATAATAGAGAAAATTGTTTTTAACCAATTAACTGCCTTTTTAATGTCTAATAGCTATTTTGATCAGTTTCAATCAGGTTTCCGTGCCTACCACAGCACTGAAACAGCTCTTATTAAAGTTATGAATGACATAAGATTGAATTCTGATGCTGGCAAATCATCCGTCTTGGTGCTACTTGATTTAAGTGCTGCTTTCGACACCGTTAATCATTCTATACTACTACATAGACTGGAACACTGGGTTGGCTTTACGGGCATAGTGATCGACTGGTTAAAATCGTACTTACAACAAAGAAGTTTTTTTGTCGCCATTGGAAGACATACTTCATCACCAATGTCTCTGGATTGTGGGGTCCCCCAGGGCTCCATCCTGGGACCACTACTGTTCAATCTGTATCTGTTGCCACTGGGACACAAATATCGAGAATAACTCCATAAATTACCATAGCTATGCGGATGATACCCAGCTCTACTTCTATGTCCCCCAATGACTACACCCCCCTTGAATCACTCTATCATTGCATGGACCAAATTAACAAATGGATGTCTCACAATTTCCTCCAGCTGAACACAGAAAAAACTGAAGTAATTATATTTGGGAAAAGAGAGGAGAGACAAAAGATTGCTACTATCCTTGAAACGAAGGGACTGAAACCAAGGGAAACAGTTAAAAATCTTGGGGTCCTCATTGACAGTGACCTAAATTTCAACAGTCACATGAAAGCTATTACTAAGTCTGCATTTTATCACATAAAAAACGTCTCTAAATGTAGGGGCCTGATGTCTAAACATGATCTGGAGAAGCTAATACATGCCTTCATTTCTAGTAAAGTTGATTACTGTAACAGTCTGTTTACTGGCCTCCCAAATAAGACCATTAAACAGCTTCAACTGGTACAAAATGCAGCTGCAAGGGTTCTTACAAAGACAAGGAAGTTCCACCACATTACTCCAATTTTAAGATCGCTGCATTGGCTCCCAGTAAGCTACAGAATTCATTTTAAGGCAATGCTACTTGTGTTTAAATCATTAAATGGAATGGGACCCACATA
>NC_085871.1:29263575-29278575 GCF_034702125.1 Engraulis encrasicolus
CTCTTGGACTGTAAGTCGGAGTTCGTCTCATCCTCACCTCTGTCCCAGTAGGGTGTTTGGCTTCGGCTTGCAGGGATTAATTAAACTTTGGCCGTCAGTATGTAACGCAGGGGCGGAGCTATAGGCGGGGCAGGCGGGGCAGTCGCCCCTGGGCCCAGGGCCCTCTCGCCTGCATCACTTTCGTGACGGGCCCCCTTCGTATTGATCCTGGGCCCCCCTCCTCATCACTCTCAGTCATCAGATATGAACGTCGCCAGCGAATCGCTGAAAATCTACTATCTAAACTATATCTCACTTAGATGGCCAACCTATATATAGTAGGTCTGTGTACTACATGTGTTGACGACGGTGGGTATTTGATTGCCTATTTCATTGCCTATATATGAATCCCTTTTAATGAAAAAATGCAGGTACTAAAATTAAATACAACGAAGTTTACTTTTTAAGCGAATCCAATATGTTACTTTTAGTATGTTGATATATATTTGCGTAATTGAAATCCGATTTTAAAAGCGCAGTGCATGATGGTGTACGATCAGCAGAAGACGTAGGTACGTGCGTAGACCAGAGCAATCTACGTATCTACGTTTCTGACGTAGCCTACTCCTCCCTCCTCCTTTCCTTCTTCCCCGTTCACTCACTGCTGCGAGCCGGCCGGGCAGTCTGACAAGAGGAAGGTAGTGAGAGGTATGTCTTGAAGTCCACACATTGAGCGACATGTTTGAAAGTAAAAGTGGTGCCCCAAAACNGAAAGAAAAGAAGAATAAAGATGAGGCAAACGCCAAACTTCCAAAGTTGCATTCGTTTTTTACATCGCCTTCTCCTGTCCTCCTGGGTGATCGTAATGATGATGAACATGCATCGTCCTCTGCTAGTGCGAGCAATGTGCTCAGTGAATGCTGCGAGTCTGCCGAAGCGAGTAGCATGACCCACGTTGAAGCTAGTTTCCCAACTGACCGTGGAAATTTCGAGGAAAATATTCTTGATGCTAACGTGAAGAGATATATCCTTGAGACTGGCTCTTGTAAACCCACTGGTCCATTTCCAGTTACAGGCAGCCGTAGCTTTTCCAACCATTAGGCCTACTATACGTCAGTTACTAAAGCTGGAATCAAACTTCCACGTAGTTGGTTGTGCTACTCGCCCAAGCTCGACTGCACTTACTGTGAGCCCTGTTGGCTCTTTGCCAATAGGCAAGCACCCTCTTACAACAATGCATGGGTAAATGGTATAAGCGACTGGAAACACCTCTCATCCAAGATTGCCGTGCACGAAGCTACTCAAATCCATCTAGGTGCGTGTGTAGTGTACGAGCAATGGAAGCTGAATGGGACTATAGATGCTGACATGGAGAGAGACATTCGCAATGCGGCTAACTTCTGGAGGCAAGTGTTAGAGCGCATTGTGAATGTCACTCTTACGTTGGCATCCTGCAATTTGGCCTTTAGGGGACACAGAGAGGAAATTGGTAAAGCAAATTCAGGGAACTTCTTATCCATTATTGAGTTGCTGGCCCGCTATGACCCTGTCCTGAAGGAACTAATTAGTCGCCCCGAGGGATCAGTTAAATATCTCAGCCATGCCATTCAGGACGAACTGATTTATATTTTGTCTCAGAGGGTCAAAAGCAACATCACAGAAGAGATAAACGCCTCTCCGTTTTATTCGGTTATAATGGACACTACCCAAGACGTTGCAAAGCGCGACCATCTGAGCCAGGTGTTCAGATATATTAAAATTGATCGCAACGAAATGGATGTTGCAACAGATGTAAGGATTGTTGAAGCTTTCCTTGGTTTTCAGCAAAGCGTCAGCTCATCTGCCTCTGACCTGGAGGCACAGATAATTGGCTGTATCAATGAAAATGGGTTGGATCTATCCAGGTGCCGCGGACAGGGGTATGATGGCGCGGCAAACATGAGCGGCGTGTATTCTGGTGTGCAGGCTAGAATCGCGGAGAAGGAGCCCTTGGCTTTGTATGTGCACTGTGCGGCTCATTGCTTGAATCTAGTGCTTAATGATTCGGTGAAAAACATCACTGAAATTAGACAGTTTTATGAGGTGGTGGAAAAACTGTACAATTTCTTTGCCAACAGCATTAAGAGATGGGCATTGCTGGGAAGCTTGTTGAGCTCAGAGAGCAGGGACATAACGTTGAAGCGACTGTGCCCCACCCGCTGGTCCTCTCGTCATGATGCGCTTGCTGCGTTGAAATACCGATACGCGGACATAATCAAAGCGCTCGACAAGCTCTGCCTTACAACCGAAAAAACGAGCGAGCGAGATGAGGCTGCTTCAATTAAAAAGGCGATCACCAAATTTCAATTCATTTTTTTAATCAGCCTTCAAACCAAAATTTTGGAGTGCACAAATGCCATCTCAACGATGCTGCAGGAGAAGACCACGGATCTCCTACGAGCATCTGAACTCTTGCAAAGTGCCATACGGACTTTGCAAGAGTACAGAGAAAAGTTTGATGAGGCAAAGGCTTCCACACTGGCACTGGCAATGAAATGGGGCAGTCAAACACAATTTACATCCACGCGTGTTAAAAAGGTGAAGCGCCACTTTGACGACCTGAGTGAAGACAGTCGGCTGTCCGATGCAGAACATTATTTTCGCGTGAATGTGTTCTATGCATGTATTGATGTGGTCACTCAGCAGCTGTCTCAGCGATTTGTCAGTTTAAACAGGACTGCGCACTTGTTTGAGGCCATCCACCCAACTACCCTTCAGCGCGTCAAAGACGAGGAGCTGTTTGAAATGGCCCGACGTATAAGTGACCATTATAGTCGGGATATTGACTGCAGCTTCCCTGGTCAACTGGTGTCGTTTAGGGCTTGTTTCAAAGAGCAGATAGCACGCCAAACAACTGTGCTTAACCTGACCAAGTTGCTGATTGTGGACCACCCGGCAGTGTCATCCACCTTTAGTGATGTGTGCACAGCGTTCCTTCTTTTTCTCACTCTCCCTGTCTCAGTGGCGAGCGCAGAGCGCTCGTTTTCAAAACTGAAACAATATTAAAACTTACTTGAGGAGCACAATGGGTCAGGATAGACTTTGTGGATTGGCCATTTTATCAATTGAGAATGAGCGGGCGAGAGCGCTGAACATTCAACAAATAATAGACGACTTCGCGGAGCGCAAGGCGCGCCGAATGCCACTGAAATGATCCCCATTCTGCTTTTGTGCAGTATTGCCTGTATTTTGAATTTCGGAGCTTATTCCATTGAGGAAAAGCAATAGCCTAGACACCCCCCCCCCTCAAAAAAAAAACACAAAAAAACACACACAAAAAAAACCATGTATATAGTTCCCTGTTCTATTGCAATCTTTGCATAATGTATATAGTTTAGCCTAACCCAGCCACTTGTGGATGCAAGCCAGCTCAAACAGGTGCCGGTCCCAAGCCCGGACTAATGGGGAGGGATGGCATTAAAAGTCTTCTTTTCTCATTGTCACTAGATAGATGTGATTAATCATTATTAAACCTGTGTTACTGTCTTGTTGTTGACGAATCTCCCCCCCCAACAACAACAAAAATAGCGGAACAGCGGGGTGTGGTCATTCATTGCGTTATGACAGAGAACTCTGCGTTTGAAGGAGTAGAGAGAGTTCACCCACCGGTGATTCTGTAGGCCTACAGCTGCGTTTGCAAGTGAATGGATATCAATGGGGGTTTCACTTGGAATCGTTCGCCACCTTGTGGCCGAACAGGGTAACTGTAGCTAGTTGGCGTTTGCAGGCAAGTGAATGGATGTCAATGGGGTTTATACAAGCGCCCGCACGCACATTAAAGAAGGAATTCTTAACCATTGGGCAGCGGAACAAGGGGGCCCGGTCAGGATGTTTTGCCCCTGGGCCCTGTCCGCAATTGTTCCGCCACTGATGTAACGTATAGTATGGGCCAAAAGTTTGGACTGACTTTCGTATTCAATGCCTTGTCGTTATTGTACTGGCTATTTACAGTTCATTGTAGATTTTCACGGAGGGCATCAAAATGTGCGTATAAAATATAAATTCTAGTGATTTTCCAACAGCGATGTCAGATGTCTATAGACCTGATGTCAACACGGCACAATTGATGATCCCACATGTCATTCAACATTCAACAACCTTATTTTTTGTCAATTTCCATGTAAAAACAGTCAAACTTATTTGAACACAAATGTCACCCAGTAACTCATTAGAATTGTAGAACTAGAGCTTTAAGATGTTTAAACCTTGTTTGGGCATTTGCTAATACAATCAAGATTTTCAACAAAAAGGGAGGAAAAAATCCTTGGTCAAGGCACTCAGTTGATTTAAAAAGTCCAAAGCAATTTTTATTCAGTGGGCTACATTATACGCATTGGTGACTTGCCCACTGAATAAAGATTGTTTGGACTTTTTAAATCAACTGAAGTGCCTGGACCAAGGATTTCCCCTCCCTTTTAGTTGAAGATTTCACCCTCCAAGAGCACCAGTTGTTTATGACGAATATTAGCTACGCTCAATCTAATTTTCTTCCTTCAACCTAAGATTTTCTTGATCCGATAATGAGTCACTTGGTCTAACACAACTGGTCATCTATAGGTGAAACAGTGGTACCAAAAGTATAAGTAGAAGTGGAAAATACTGCAGATTCTTTGCAACACAAGTGATTTCTCCAGGTAACTGGCTGGTAAGACCAAGTGACTCAATATCAAATCAAGAAAATGTCTGTAAAATGCTTGTATTGGCAAATGCATAAAACAAGGTTTAAACGTCTTCAAATTCTAATTCTACTATTCTAGTGAATCATTGGATGACCTCTGTGTTCCATTAAGATTGATTTGACTGACTGTTTTTTTTTTTACATGAAAATAAGCGTGTTGAAACGTGTGGGACCATCAGTTGTGCTGTGTTGACGTCCGGTGGATAGCCAGCTGACATTGCTGTTGGACAACTGCTAAAAGTTATGTTTTTTGTTCAGCACATAGTAATTCTAAGTGTTCACGCACAGTTTTGATATCCTCCGCGAAAATCTCCAATATACTGTAAATAGCCGAGAAAATAAAGAGAAGGTAGCCTATTGAATGAGAGGATGTGTCTAAACTTTAGACCTATATATAGCATATGCCGTTTATAATGTATACAGCTGCATGCAAAAGGGAAAAGGGCCAGGGCTCATGGGCATGTGACGTAGCGTCGGTTAATATTTCTGCTGCCGTGAAAAGGAGAGAACAGAACACTGATTTCCACAAGGTATTGCATTTCAAGGGTCAAATTTCTATGTTGCCACAGGTTTTCTTTTTTTCTTTTCCCCCCATTTTTTTCATCTTCCTCGTCTTCTGCTACTCCTTTTCTTTTCTTCACTTTTCTTTTGTTAGTGAAGGTCTAGATATTCACTCTCTAGTAAAGGCCTTGGCAGGTGAAGAACATCAAGGTTTTCTCGATACAATCAAGCCATTGAAAGCTTGTGCACATGACAGTCTCTCTAATACATGGTATTTAGCATATATTATCCATATACCTCTTGAAGGAACAGTTGCAAGTAAAAGTCGATACAGATTTTGGTTGGTATTCGTATATGAATAAGCCTTAACTGAATCAATGAAGGACCCTTGACCTTTGAAGAAGATATTTTATTTCGTAACTGAAAATCATTATTTAATAAAACGAATACTTTTAATGGCATGATGATGATGATGACGATGACGACAACGAAGGAATATTGGTTGGAGGAAGTGTGCTGTTGTTTTTGCTGTGGTAGAGGTCGTAAGTCACACCTATTTTCCCAGAAGGCTTTATTGCTCAGGACAAGATCACAGCTGTTTTCAGCACTGTAGAACTGCAGTTAGTGAAATCAAATCATGATGTCAGGCTGACTTAGCATCTCTGGGGTGCGATTCTCAAAGTGCGAAGTAGCTAGTCTGTTAGCAATGTTGCATAGTAAATACTATAAAAGTTGCTAACTCTTGTGTCTCGAACGTTAGCACACAAAGTAACTACTGCTTGGAGTAATGTGCACTCTGAAGTAGTGGTGACTTTGAAAGTGAGGCGCCTCCTATCCGTATCTGGACAGTGAAGTTGAAGTACAGCTGGAGTAGATCCATTGAGTCCAGACATCACCTCAGCCACCCCAAGTAACACACAGCGCTAGTCTACTTCAGAGCGTGACTCCACCCATTAGCTAAACTTGTAGTACATATTTGACCACAAATGTGTCAATATCTTTTAATCCTGTGGTGCAAAAGCGATGAAAATCAATCGACATGCACACAAAGTGATGATACAGCTGCGAGAGTGTTCAGAACACAAATCCACGTCATGTCATTTGTTCGTGAAAAAAAAACGTCATATCCTTGGAATCTGATGAATCCCACACTAATAATATACTTTTAGCTGTATACCGATTGAATTGCGGCTCATTTCAATGTGTAATTTGTGAAATATTTAGATAAGAAAGTATTGGTTACTCCCGGAAATGCGCTGGCTTACGTGTCAAGAACTTGAATGTTTTTAGCGCAAATTTCATTTCATAGCCTAGGGGTATTTACGCTTGCCTGTCAATGGGAAGTCGCGAGCCACGCGGGTTCGAAACCAGTGTGCAGCATGTTGACAACAACTCGTGAAATCGTGTTTTGGACCCTACAGTGTAGCACATTTTCCCTTGGCTGCACGTGTGTGTTGGTAATGCACAACATAAATTATCTATTTCTGCCAGATATTTCCAAAATTGTGGCACTGTAACCATGTGGATTCGAACCGGTGTGGCTTCTGTTTTCCCATTGGGATGCAAGCGTGAATACCACTAGGCTATGGAATGAAATCTGCGCGAAAATTTCTCAGGGATATGACACTTTAACAGACGATTTTCTGGGAGTAACCACAACTTTATTGTCCAAATATTTTACAAATTACACCTCGGAATGAAACGAAATCCAATCGGCATGCAGATAATACTGCATTATTGGTGCGGACGGTGTCAGATTGTAATGCCACGGCCGTGTTTTTTCACAAAGAAATTACAAGGTGTGTTGTGGAGGAAACAGCGGAGTCACGGTGTCGTGACATCCAATCAAATGTGCTGGTGGTGGTTGTACATTATTGCTTTCTACTTCACGAACTGAATTTAGGAGGAAACAGCTGAATCATGACTCAGCAATCATGCATATCTCATGTTGCTTATTTGGTCACGCATTGCAATGCCAAGAATGTAAGTAGCGGTGTGGACTCAGGAAAGCAGCCGCACTACTTTTGGCTTACTGTGGGAATAGTAAGGTTTCGAGAAATGCACGGATTTCGCCTTGAAGTAAGTAGATAACTACAAAGTACATCTGTAGTTCAAAGCTAACATTGCGGAAACGCACCCCTGGTTTGCGTTTCGTGTGAACACAGCAGGTGGTGAGGGATCTACAGTTGCAAGAAGGTACACACATACAAGCGCACACACCCACACACTGTGACACACGCACACACACACACACACACACACACACACACACACACACACACACACACACACACACACACACACACACACACACACACACACACACACACACACAGACATGCACGCGCACACGCACAAGCACACACATGCACGCACGCACACAAGCATGCATGCATGCACGTAGGCACAGACACACACACACACACACATACCGTGACAGGCGCACACACACACACACACACACACACACACACACACACACGCACACGCACACGCACACACAACACACACACACACACACCGTGACGCACACACACATACACACACACAAACACACACAACACACACACCGTGATGCGCACATATATACAACACACACACACACACACACACACACACACACACACACACACACACACACACACACACACACTGAATGCATGCTCTCCCATGCATGCACATTCGCACACACACACTTATGCACTTATGCATGCACACATGCACACGCACGCATACACATTCGTACACACACGTACACACACACGTACACACACACACACACACACACACACACACACACACACACACACACACACACACACACACACACACACACACACACACACACACACACACACACACACACACACACACACACACACAGACACCATACGTTACTGCGAGAAATCACAGGAAATATATATTCTACCCCATTTTTTTTAGGTCTGACTCAAGTTCAATTCACATCAAAAAAGCTGCTACGGCACACTGCGTTTCATTTCCATATGCTTCAAAGTCAAACATAGCCCTTACATGATGGTATTGACGCAGCGAGTGGTGCGTTGTCCCATGTTAAGCTCTTATCTGGCAAAATAAAAGGAAAAGGACACCACTAGGTTACTCCTTGTGATCATGTGTTAAAGGCATAGACACACGCACGCACGCATGCACACACACACACGCACGCACGCACGCACGCACGCACGCACGCGCACACGCACACGCACACACACACACACACACACACACACACACACACTGGCTATGCATTAAAGCGTTTTCTGACATACATATTTTATGAACTCTCTGCACCCCCCAGCTATATCAATAACACTAAAACATGAAAAGTCTCTCAACTCTTTTTCCGCTGCCCTTGTTCCCTGCAGCGCCATTACGCTGTTCAGATGTTATGCTCTGGCCTCTGTATGTAGAGATGACCATGGGTGTCAATATATACTATAGGCCTACAGTAGAAAACGCCAAAAATGAAATGGCATAAAAAAAATTAAACGTCATAAACAAATGAATAGGTATGTTATAATAGTACAAACACACATGCAGTATAATGCAGTAAAATGAAATGTCACAACATTTTTAAACGTCATGAAATTAATATGTATGTTATAATAGTACAAAACGTATTTTATTTGATAATTTATTTTTAAAAGAATTTACTAACAGCTGCTTCAAGTAAGACTGCATAAAACATTACATTATTTTGTCAGCAGGCTGACAGGATGCTGTTTTCCTTAAGCCAGTGTGGTGACAGTTGATCAAAGCGTTGAAGACCTCTACTCGGCCCGGTAGACTTATGTCTATATGATGGCTGAAAATGATGGCTATATGTAACTATGCTGTGCTTCAGTAAATAGAGTTTACATATTTTAGTATAAAGGTTACATATTTTAGTACGGTAAAAAATGAACTACAATTAATTTTAGGCTGATTCTTTCTTTCTTTCTTTCTTTCTTTCTTTCTTTCTTTCTTTCTTTCTTTCTTTCTTTCTTTCTTTCTTTCTTTCTTTCACATATCAGTAATTACTCTTTCTGTCTCCCTCCAAGTTCTAAATTCATACTTTACCCATCTTTTTTATGCATACTTTTTATTTTCCTTCCTCTCTGTTCCCAAAGAGCTCTGTGTATTGGGATCTGAATATGATCCATCTACAGGAGGAGAATAATATGAAAAACCCTCGCCACCATCCCCCGAGAGTCTCAGAGTACCAAACAGACATCCCATTTCACCAAAGCTGAGAAGCTTGGTACGTTTTTTAGAACACAGCCAAAAGTCACCCATATGGCACATGGGCTTGCATATCACTTGAAAAAATGCAAGGCCAGTATCGGTGCTTCAGAGAAAAGCCATGACAGAAAAGCTTTTTCAGTTACTCAAAGAGCCATCAACAGGGCTGTCGTTAGCCCTATTTTTCATTGCATTATATTTCACTTAGCTGACGCTTTCATTTTGTTCAAAGCGACTTACAACTATTATTTTTCAGGGTATTGGTTACAGTCCCTGGAGCAATGTGGGGTTAGGTGCCTTGCTCAAGGGCACTTCAGCCATGGATGGAGGTGTAGGGAGAGGTCAGGGGGGATTTGAACCGGCAACCCGTAGATTGAAAGACTAACTCTCTGACCACTAGGCCACGGCTGCCTGCTTTAGCCCCCCTAACATTAGTACTAGCCACCCTTAAACAATTTTGCAAAAACATTTTTTTTTTTTTTTTCCAAAAACAAATGCAGTAAAGCACTGAATACGAACCACCAAGAAGGCAAGTTAATCTGAGTACAAGTTCCTGTTTGCTTATTTATTGTTTAATGCCACTTATATCCTACTGCACAGCAATAAAAGCAGGGTGCACTGCACAAGACAGTGCTTTGTGACTGACACCGTGACACGGATGAAATATTCTGACCCAAAGTACCAATTTTCACTCACAATACCCGTGTAATAAATCCATTTGACAACGTCTTGAAATTATAGTTGAGCTTTAATATTTGTCTTAACAGTTAGAAAACACACATGAACTAATTAAAATAGCTACTAACGGAGTGAAAATTACCTAATATCTGCCAGGGATGCAGAGTTTTCCAAGTAAGGAACCTGTTTGAATGAATCACTTCCTTACCACTGCTCCTCCTGGAGACGTGCGGTTAGTAACTCCTTAAAGTTCCTAGTCCGTGTGTGAATTATGTTCTCGGCATTTTTATCTAATCACTTTAACTTCCGTACATAATATTCATAAGTTGAAACATTTTGAAATGTTTTGTTTAGCTTACATATAAGGAATGTTCATTAAAACGTGAATAAAAAAAACCCCACTTTAACTAGTGTTTAAAAATCGGTATGGTGCTCTTAACACATTGAGTACCGACGACGTAATAATGCGTTTTTCACGCCCATGCGTTGTATACCAAAACGTAAACATACGTTTTTGCATTTAAATATCATATTTTGAATCTACACCCTTCAATGGACAATATATGTGATTTTGGTAGCTCTGTGATGGACATAAATGACAACATTTGCAGTCCAAAGTTGTTTGATTGTTATGATGTTTGAGTGTTATGATTTGGATATTTTAATTTAACTTACCAAGATGTCTGGATGCCAACCCATGTCGCCTATCGCGCTGCCTGCATTGATTTCCCTAGTACGGTCACTGTAGCATGTGTTGTCTCTGACTTCACGCAATAGGTAAACACCATTGTATAGTGCCTGGAGTATCTTGAACTTTCTGGACTTGCTAGACCTTTACCAGATCCTTGGATCCAAATGGCACCCGATATGTGATTGCAGTAATGCGCTCCGATTTGGACGTTTGATCGCCAAAAAGATAAGTTTCTGTGTCTTCCTGCTGTATGTGAGAAGCCAGAAGCTAGCATGGCTACATATCATGATTCCCTGATTGTCGCTCCCAACGCAGGACGCTCCCCTGTCGGCTCGCTCCCACTAGCCAGACTATCGATCCGGGTGGGACTACACGTCCGGGAGTGATAGAAACACCTGGGACTACACGTCCGGGAGCGATCTCAGTTGGGAGTGTCCATCTGCCACCGCATATGATTCGGATCGGATGGGCTAGGCTACATCTAAGCATCATGTCATTTGGATTTGTTGTCAATGTTGGGCTATTATTTCGGGAGTCATCGGGAGCTATTTTAGCAAATGTCTCACCCTCTGCATGTGTGCAAAGAGTTTGTGTTCAGTCCACGTGAAAAACGGGGATTTCAAAGGGCATCGATTGCTGGTGTCGTAGTGTGACAGAGCAGGAGGTGTGCTGTCGTATTCGTGAATCGTGCTATGTTGTTGTTTCCCTAGTAGCCCACGATCGGTAGCGTGTATTGTGTCTGACTTCACGCAATAGGTAAACACAGAGACCATTGTATATCGTGCCAGGAGTATCTTGAACTTTCTGGGTTTGCTACCTAGACCTTTACCAGCTCCTTGGATCAAAATGGCACCCGAATTGTAATTGGAGTAATGCGCTCCGATTTAGAAGTTTGATCGCCAACCAGATAAGTTTATTTGATTATTCACCCCTATGTTGAACTGTCTTCCTGTATGTGAAAAGCCAGAAGCTAGCATAGATGGCTACATATGGATCGGATGGGCTACATCTAAGCATCATATCATTGGGATTTGTTGTCAATGTTGGGCTATTATTTCGGGAGTCATCGGGAACTATTTTAGCAAATGTCCGACCTTCTGCATGTGTGCAAAGAGCTTGTGTTCAGTCTGTGTGAAAAACGTGGATTTCGAAGGGCATTGATTGCCGGTGTCGTAGTGGTTTAGAGCAGGAGGCGTGTCTTGACGTGCAGGAAGATGTGTGTCAGAGCTAACCTTGCACCAAATTGTGATTAAAACCAACTCATCCCCTTTCAAACTCGTCACATTCTGAAGAAGCGCACCCTTCACAAAAACCTCAATATCTCCGATTGTAGCTGAATTCCATGGATACCCACTTCGGTTTAGCGTGGGTTTACTCGGCAATAAAAGCTCGTAGAGACACACAGTTTTCACCTACTAAGAGGGCAGCGTCTCCACTTTCAAACGAGTCATAACATATTTCAGTGGCCCTATCACATAATAAGCTGTGAGTCTACAAAAAAGCGTAAAAAAGGGCTTAGAACGCTGGTATTCTACGACATAATTCCGTGAGCACCGCCGGTATTCAATGTGTTAAAATAATTGTTCAAGAAGACGCTTTTGCACACCTCTGTAGGTGGGCAGGTGCGTGGGATATTATCCCAGTGGGGTTGTCATTCAAGTGTAAAGAAATCCTGCACACTGTCCATTCCACCAACAAACTTTAATACAACATGAAGAAGGTCAGATGACCGAAACAATGTATTAAAGTTTGTTTTTGGAATGGACAGTGTGCAGGATTTCTTTGCTCTTGAAATAATGAATTCATAGACAAAACCTTAGCAGGTGAGCTGAAGAAATTGCGTATTTTCTTCTTCTAGGGCTAAGCCACCCCTGTCTCTCAAACCTAGTGACGGCCCTGATCATCAAGTCAAGCTGGGCTGGATTGTCAGTTGAAATCACCCTTACGATAAACAGTCGATCGTTACACCCCAAGAAAATCACAAACCATTGCCGGCCAGGTTCCCTTGGCCGTTTTTGATATTCAAGAATATTAACGTTCAAGGTTCACATATAAATCATTGACGGTCTGCGGTGTATAAGTTACCAAGGACACAAGTTAAGCAAAATCTATTAGTGTATTTACAAACTTCACGTTGTTTGCCCATGACGACTTTATTATTAATGGTAGGCCTATATTTTTGGTATTGTGATAAGGATTCAGTAGGCACCTTTATTTTTCTTAACACACATTTTATAAGAGACTTATACAGACTGTAATTAGGCATGTTTTAGTGTCTTAACTCTAAAATGAAGTGCTACCAAACATACAGTAGCTTACAGCAGCACTTCATTTGGAAAGACCCTAAATATCACTTGTCCACATATATTTTCATTTTGTTAATTGTTTAGCCGTTCACAAAGATGAAAATTAATTTAGCTTTCTGATCATCTCAGAAACTGTGCACAGACTTCAGGAACACTTCTAGGACCTCTAAATAAAGACATCGGTCTGAACATTCATACCCGGTGTTATTTGCGAAAGCAGGCATATAAACTTACGAGATGCACACACGCAAACACAGACACACACACACACACACACACACACACACAAACACACACACAAACACACACACACACACACACACACACACACACACACACACACACACACACACACACACACACACACACACACACACACACACACACACACACACACACACACACACACACACACACACACACACACACACCATGTGTGATGTAATTACTTCGCTAGAACTCAAAGATCTCCAGACTCACGCTATGCACACATACACACACCACACACAGGCAAGCACACACACACACACACAGACACACACACCTTGTCTGCTTCTAATGAAGTCTGCAAAGTTTATTCAACCTTCCTACTTCAGGCCCCCACAAAAGGTTACGTGGGATGTGTTATTTAATCAGTGATTCCTGCGGGATCTGTGGGATCTCACTGTGTGTGTGTGTGTGTGTGTGTGTGTGTGTGTGTGTGTGTGTGTGTGTGTGTGTGTGTGTGTGTGTGTGTGTGTGTGTGTGTGTGTGTGTGTGTGTGTGTGTGTGTGTGTGTGTTTGTGTGTGTGTGTGTGTACAAATGCGAAGGGACCTGCGTTTGCCAGCTAGAGGAATGACTTAGATAGAGGGCGCAATGACACCGTCCCTGTGATACCCAAAGTGATTAAATACAAAGTTGTTTCAAGTAGAAGTAAAATGTGATCATGATGTACAACACTAGGACACAATATGATATAGTTGTTACAACATTTGCTCCACTGTACCTAACAAGTTTCTTTATTTTTTTCAACTTCTAGTTTACACACTTCTGATTAGACTTCATATGAATGACAGTGATGACATGACCTTATGAAATTATTAAATATAACCTGAAGACCAGGCAGTGATTATATGAACTGAAGAAATGATTAAAACATGAACAGGTGATAATAGATGAAATGATTAAAACTCCAAGAGCAGAGGGGTGCTGTGTCTCGGTGGGATAGGGTGCTGGCCCATGAAGCCAGGGGACGGTTCTGACCCAAAGTTGTTTCCCAGAACCTTCCCTGTCTTCAGCTTTCATGCCTCAGTGGATGTTAAAAAAGCCTACAAATCCCCTCAATCAACTGTCCTTCCCAACAATTCAGAATGACCTGGCTGATGATTTAGGTAAACCAAATAGGCCTAATTATTAGCTATTAGGTAAAACAATGAATCTTTTAAAGAAGGCCACCTTCCTCCCCTCTATGTGTGTGATGCCTCCAACTCCCTGCTACTAAAAGAGGGTGAAGATAAACTTCTCTGTGGTAGTTACATGCCAATTTCACTGTTAACCCTATGGAGTCTAAAATCCCGCTGTCGGGATATTAGGAACTTCTCCAAAAACACCATCTATATCTCTGTGAGATGAAACGTCTAGTTTCCAAACATATATGTATAAAAATTATATAGCCTCCTAGGTCACATGCTAAGTACCAGGTGATTCAGTGGCTGTTCACAGGTCAGAACACACCCCATTCAACCGGTATAAACAATGCAACAATAGATTGTGGGGGAAGGCAACAATACTTTATAGTAACTTTATAGTATGTTTTCTTGCACCTCTGAAAACTGTTTTTTTGTACAGTTGTTGTGTTTACACTCAATTTAAATAAACCTTGTTTTTATTACATTCACTTTACTCT
>NC_085871.1:29281075-29296075 GCF_034702125.1 Engraulis encrasicolus
TTGCTAAAAAAAACAGACAGAAACAGACAAGAGAGAGAAGTAGAGAGAGACAGAGAGAGAAAGAGAGAGGGAGAGAGAGAAGCAGAGAGATAAATTGACAGAGGAAATAAGAGACAGAGTTTGATCTAAAACAAGTGGGGTTAAAAAAAACCAATACATTAGAGAGGGGAATAACTTTGGGTGAAGTCGCTGTTCTTCCAGTTGGCAAACTGGACATGGAGTCATCAGATGTAGTTACACATGAAAAATGGGTTTATTTCCTCCTTTGGCAGTTGCCTGAATTTGCAGGCGCTACGGGGATATTTGAGGGCAACATCAGATGCGGACTTGGTGCTGCCTGCTACCCAAAATGCTGTGTACCACTTCCCTCTCAACGGGGACCCTGAAAACAGACATGGCTGCCATCCGATCTACTATACCTTAAAATTGTCTCTATTCAGACACTTAATTACTTAGATATTAAAAGCTTAAGCGACAAATCAACTTTGTAGTATCTAAATATGATGTCCCCAGATTACTACTGTAGACTATTTATATAGTGAGGTTTGTTAAGTCAATATTCCATAAGAATCTTTCACTTGGTGATGCAAGCACCAAATCAGGTACACAGGTGCTCCAGGGCCTACTCTCCCAGAAAAGGTCGCTATCCAGGTGAAAAAACAAGATGGCGGCCATTTTTCAAGATGGCCGCCTCATTAAAGGTGAAAAAAGCTGTTTTCGTCTTTGAATGCCAAGTTATCAAGACATCTGAGTGATGGAAATATTAAAATGTATGAATTCTGACCAGGACAACTTAATAGTATCAATATTTAATCACATAATGGCCACCACTTTTCAAAATGGCAGCCCTTACATGACTGAAAATGCATATTTATGACATACAGCTGTCCGATAGCAGGTATTCAATAATACATACTAACCTTGCCATCACTGTTGGAATACCATGTCGTAAAAAAAACAATTTTGTTTACATTCTGTATTAGAGTGATGTTATAGCACAACCAGGGCACACTGGTGACATCACTGCTGTGAGACTCAGCATGGGGTTCAGTGTCAGCTTGTGGTACAATAGCTGTAGTTGTAGTTTACTAACTCTTTTAGTAGCATCTCACTTTAGTTGTTAGTATTTATACACTCGCCTCCAAAAGAGTTGTCGCCTACCCATCTGTTTGGAATAACAGCTAATAACCTGACTTTCAATCAATCACTTGGCTTCAGAAGTCACTCATATGAAAGCTACAACCCTCCCGAATGAAAATGTATGTACAAAAATAAATTTCATGCACCAAAGAAAGATTGACCCTTTAATGAACACAGACAGGGTAGATTTTGACAAGACAAAAGTTTTGTCGCCTATCGAACATAATGTGAAAATGAGCAGATAAATCACTTCAAAACACTTCAAATACGCAGATCGGGTGTCATACTTAATCACTGATTCACTCACACCTCTCCAGAAAATCAACTTTGGCCTTAGGTGTATGTTTAGGGTCATTGTAATCATGGAAAGCAACACAATGAAAATCAATGGAGTTCAATGAGAGATGGTGACATATTTGCTATTCGTAGAGCAATACATGTTTAACTTCATGATGTAATCAATAATAAAAGCCCTCACACACCAGCAGCATGCATGCAGCTCCACATAAGAGCTGTGTCCCTCCCATGTTTGACTTTAGGCACCATGTATTTTTTCCAAATTCTTCACCTTTAACACCAAAGAAGTCTCTCCCACTGTCCTGTCTCAAAAAAGCCAGCCAAGAGTATGTCAGGCCTAATTCTGACAAAAATGAAGGCTAATGGGACTCATACTCTGAAGTCAAGATCCCAACATCAACCATTTTAGAACTGATAGCATCAAAACGATATGGTGTTGGAGATGAAGAATATGAAAAAAGAGAAATGGTGCATAAAGTGAAACATGGTACAGATACAGCTCTTATGAGGAGCTGCATGCATACTGCAGGTGTTTGAGGGCTTTTATCATTGATTAAATCATGAAGTTAAACATGTATTGCTCTACGAATAGCGAATATGTCACCATCTCTCATTGAACTCCATTGATTTTCATTGTGTTGCTTTCCATGATTACAATGACCGTAAACATACACCTAAGGCCAAAGTTGATTTTCTGGAGAGGTGAGAGTGATTCAGTGATTAAGTATGACACCCAATCTGCGTATTTGAAGTGTTTTGAAATTACTTATCTGCTCATTTTCACATTATGTTCGATAGGCGACAAAACTTTTGTCTTGTGAAAATCTGCCCTGTCTGTGTTCAATAAAGGGTCAATCTTTCGTTGGTGCATGAAATTTATTTTTGTACATACATTTTCATTCGGGAGGGTTGTAGCTTTCATATGAGTGACTTCTGAAGCCAAGTGATTAATTGAAAGTCAGGTTATTAGCTGTTATTCCAAACAGATGGATAGGCGACAACTCTTTTGGAGGCGAGTGTAGTCTCCCATATGCTATCTAATAAGACCCTGTATATAGCTTAACTAGAAATGTAGTTAGTGTAGTTAGAAATTTAGTTAGATAGCCGCACCTGAATTGACAGGATGTGCCAGCGCGGGAGAGCCGAGCCAAGGGTAACGGGGCTTCAGTTACCCGGATGGTGTACAGATCGCACGGGACTTAAATGACATTGGATGAACGATCATGCTGGGTGTAGGGCAGAAGTTGCCTGATTTTCATAGACTTCAGATCACGTACCGCGATTCTGGTCTGAACAGGACTATAACGATTAGCGTTTCCATACAGGACGATCTTTGTTTCCATGGCCTGGTTAACCCGCCTCCCTTGGCTTGCTACTGGTTGAGGGCTGTGCCGAAGTTTAAACCAAACATTTCTTAGCCCAATAGAACGTCTCTGCTTAAACCACGTCACTGCCTTGAACACGCCTCTACCCAGGACGGTTGGAAATGCTCAGTTGATTGGTTCCAGACAAAGTGGGTGGAGATCCCACTGTAGCGGGATTGAGCAAGCTCCTGGCCCTACTGTGTGTAGCTGAGCCGGAGGCGTTGCGTCACCAGTAGGGCGGAGCCCGGCTAGGGCAGAAGATGACTGAACCTTGTTGTGTCCCATATCTCAAGGTGCTTTGATATTTTGTACGGTTGGTTGGTAAAAGGATAGCCCCTCGGCCTTTAAACGTATTACACAAGATGTCTGCTAAAAATCCATTGAGCTTCAATACGTGTCGGGAACAACACCTCAAGCACCCTGACCCTGAGCACGAGGGCCCCGCAAGGTTGTGTGCTCAGCCCCCTGCTGTTCACGCTGCTGACACATGACTGCACAACGACCCACAGCACTAGCCAGCTGATGAAGTTTGCGTACGATACAACACTGGTGGGCCTCAGCACTAACGGTGACGAGACTCACTACAGATAAGAAGTAGACTTGCTGGCCAGACGGTGCAAGGACAACAACCTCCTGCTGAATGTCAACAAGAAGGCCTAACAGCGCCTCTACTTCTTGCGCAAACTAAAGAAGGCAAGTGCTACACCCTCCATCATGACAGCATTCTACAGAGGAACCATCAAGAGCATCCTGACCAGCTGCTTCACAGTGTGGGGAGGAGGTTGCACAGAGCAAAACAGGAAGACACTCCAGCGCATTGTGAACACAGCGTAGAAGATCATTGGAGCGCCATTCCCCTCCCTGCAGGACATTTACACCACCCGCCTCACCCGAAAAGCACTGATGATCACCAAGGAGATAAGTCACCCTGCACACAAACTGTTCAGTCTCCTGCCCTCTGGAAAGAGGTACAGGTGCCTCCGCTCCCGTACCACCAGGCTGGCAAAGACCTTCATACACCAAGCAATCAGGATGCTGAACTCTTAACCCGCCCTCCTATCACTGATAGCCCCCCCTCAACACTGAATTGTGATTGCACATTCTACTTGCACTAACTCAAAACACACACACACACACACACACACACACACACACACACACACACACACACACACAGACACACACACACACACACACACACACACACACACACACACACACACACACACACACACACACACACACACACAAACACAAACACAGAACTAACTCAAAAGCACACACAAACATGCACACACATGTTGCTGCTGCTTCATGCCTGTTACTTAATGACTGTACTGGAAAACTAGCTACCAACTAGTTGTAAATATTGCACATTACAATTGTTTACTTTATATTTATTATTATTTCACAATGCTACTATCACCATGTCAGAATCGTCACAATAGGACATACATGCACAACAATACCTCTTCTTAATACATGTTCTATGTATGTCTGCACTTTATATGTCTGTAAGGGTATTGTATAGGTATTCTAGGTGTAGTGTATGTGTAATGTCTAATTGTCTACGTCCACACCTAAAGTCTATGTCTATGTCTGCATGGGAAAGTAAGAAACATAATTTAAATTCTTTGTATGACCAGTGCATGTAAAGAAATTGACAATAAAACCGACTTGACTTGACTACTAAAACAGACTGGAAGAAGTGCTGCCTCTGTCAGAAAGATACAAAAGAGGAGTTGAAGTCTCCTCCTACCCATTACAGCTGTAGTTCTGATGGCTATTCCATGCTAGCCACAAACATACCACAATTTCAAGAGATCATTGTATTGCAGTGTTGCAGTCAGCAATTTTGCCATTCTCTAGGATGCAGGATTAGAGATGATGTGGATCGAATTCGGCCATGGTCATTCCATCAGGTGGCTGCCAATTCATGACATGGTGTTGAATCTTGGGCCAGAGAAATCCAAAAGCATGATGTAACTTACTTCCATTCTTGTATCAGCTTTCCATAGCAAAGGCAAGAAAACAGCATGGCAAACATGGGACGTCTGCCCTGAAGTGACTCATGTCTTCAAAAAGCTCAGTTCATACCAGTAGTAATTGAAGATACTGACCTGAACCTTCTTGAGACGTTTGTCATCAATATGTATGACAAGAACAGCACTGCAGACAAGGTTGATGATGTTAAGACTGGACTTGTTTGCTCGGAAACAAAGATCCCATGATGCCATTCCACCAACAAGTGCATCCCTAGTCTAGCATGTTAAACGGTCCGCCTTCCAAACTGCCTGTGTATGGGGCCAGGCTACTGTGTACAAAATGCAAATTGAAAGCCCTGTCAACTGGGGGTGGCAGAAAGATGATGAGGCCTGGAAAGTTCTCTGGTCAAAGCTTCTTGCAATTGCGGAGAGTTGCCAGCAACTGCCAAAATGTGGATGCAAGACTGACTGCCGGGGAAGATACAAATGCTATTGCTTTAGCCTCAACTGTACAAAGTTATGTTCCTGCAAATGTGAGGACTAAAAAGAACTAATCCAACATGTGCATCAGATAGTTTTCCTACCCAAACAACAAACATGTAATCATTATAGGCCTACTTCTGTTTTTGTAATATTTAGAATCATTCAGTGAGTGTTAATTTACATGTAATTATGAAAATACTATAATTTTCAATATTTTAGGGGTTTTTTTGAGTGTATAATTGAATTTTCCATGCTCAACATAATATATTTCCATACATAGATATTCAAAATATGGTCAGTCAATCAAAATATACATAAAAACCATTTAAAAGCAGTTCAATTGGCGGCCATCTTGGAAAATGGCCGCCATTTTGTTTTTTCACCTGAATAGCGACCTTTTCTGAAAGGGTAGGGTCTGAAGCACCCCTGTACCAAATCTGATGTTTGCATCACCAAGTGAAAGATTGTTTGAGGTATTTGCTGCACTATAGCCTATTTTACGATTTGTCGTCTGTTGGGCTTACACCACTCAACTAGCCTCGTAAGCCAAGCGCTAACGTGAAGAATTTAAGTCCAGCCTTAGAATCGTCGCAACGTCAAATATGTGCCGACGTCGCAGGGCAGCTCTCTTAATAGTGCCGCTTGTAACGACCGCCTTATCAAATACTGTCACGACGGAAGTCATATATGAACAGACACCTGTTTATGTAGGGAGGGAGTCATTGAGCCACTGCAAATTCAGCCTTTGTGTCCATCACCGCTTCTGAAATGTTATTGGACTACATGGAGACAGGCAGGCAGAGATGGAGAGAAGGAAGGAGGGAAGGATGGAGGGTAGAGTGGAGAGATGGAGGCAAGCAGAATGGAGGAAAGTGGGAGTAAATGGAGGGATTCAGGGAGAAAGGCAAGAAAGGATGGAGGTGAGGTGGACATAGAGCAGTAAGTCAGGCAGGATGAAAGACACGGGTTTCCTGTTTGTAAACATTCCTGTCTGCGTATGCACATTGTAAAAAATGATATCAGTGATAAGTCAAGATAATTGATAATTGATATCATTAATTAATTCTGTTATACACTGTAAAGAAACAGCATGATTTAACTTGAAATCACAAGTTCACCAACTGCCTCAGAATTCCAAGTTAATTTAAATCTTTATGGTATGTTGTGTGGAGCTTTGAATGAACACAACACTGCAATTCAAGGCGCCACACAACTTATAGCTGATAAATTTTGTACAATGCAGCTAGGGGTCTCTCTTCACCCTCCGATTGTTGGGAACTGCTGTCACTCAAAAAATGTGGTCACGTGGTCGGCTGCTTTGCATGCCCCTCCTCACAGCGCTAATGTTTGTAAACAGTAAACCTATCTATGTAGGTGAGCAGGTAGAGAGGTGTGGAGGAGCCAATACATGGGCGAATGCAGGCGAAATTAGCATCATATAAAATTTGGCCGAATAATTTCACTTTGCTCCTGTTTGCTTGCCTTCGCCTCCCTCAGGAATGAATGGCGGAGTTTGCTTTGCTTGGCCAAATTTGTGTGTACGTATGTGTCCTCAGCGTAAGTCAGGCAGGCAGGGAAGCAGATAGACAGACAGTGGGTATAAGTCAGGCAGTGGGTAAGGGAGACAGTAGGCAGGCAGGGAAGCAGGCAGACAGACAGACAGGCAGGTAGGGAAGCAGGCAGGTAGGGAAGCACGCAGACAGACAGGCAGGTAGGGAATCGGGCAGACAGGAAACCAGGGAGGTAGTCAGACATGCATGCGGGCAGCCAGGCTGTCAAGCACAGAGAGCAGTAAAGCATGCAGGCAGTGGGGAAGTTAAGCAGGGAACCAGGGAGGCAGATAGGTAGGGAAAGCAGGGAGGCAGGTATGTAGTGAAGCAGTGGGGAGTTGCAGGCAGACAGGCAGGCAGTGGGGAAGCAGGGAGTTGGGGAGACAGGCATTGAGGCTGGAAAGGAAGCTGTGGGAAGGCAGGTAGACACAGAGCATTAAGACAGGCAAGCAGGCAGCAGAGAGTAGGGAGGCAGGGAGACAGACGGGCAGGCAGGGATGTAGGTAGCTGAGAGCAGGGAGACAGGCAGGCAGGGAGTTGGGGAGACAGGCATTGAGGCTCGAAGGAAGCTGTGGGGAAGGAAGGTACTGTAGGTGAAGAGACAGAGCATTAAGACAGGCAGGCAGGCAGGCAAGGCAGGGCAGGCATAAAGGGAGGCAGGTAGCGAAGCAGTGGGGAAAGCAGGCAGGCTGCAAAGAGCAGGCAGGGAGGTAGTCAGTGGGCAGGCAGAGAGCCGGCAGGCAGGCAGGGAGGCAGGTAGGGAGTGGGAAATTGCAGGCAGGGAGGCAGTCAGTGGCAAGGGTGCCTGGAGCTGTACGGCCGTACGCACTGTGCGTACCTTCACCAGTGGAGGATTTTTTTTTTTTTTTTTTAATAAAATAAATATTACGCCTATTGTGTCTTCTATGAATGTCGTGACAATGCAACATATTATATGAGAAGAAGCAGCATGAAGCAAATTAAAGAGCATTAATTTACAAAGGCAGATAGCCTGCTTTTTGCTTCTCTGCGTAAAACTAGCGCGCTCCTGAAAAAAAGATACAGTAACAAGTTCTAGTTCCATCAGCGGAATTCTAACTTGAGCGGCTACCTCCAGTCAGACATAGCCCGCAAATTTAAGTCTAGTAGTTCTAGTTAGCAAAGACAGCTCTCCATTTCCCACTTGGAATAACACATATGCCGTGGCGTCGCTGATGGCAGAAAAATCAAATAACCGAAGTTAATGTCTTGAAAGTGACAAGTTTCAATCGTAGCCAAAAAACAGTTGTCATGTGGGCTAGCAAGAAGGCATTGGATGGTAGCAGTACAGGTAGGCTAAGCTGTTTCATTCATCACTGAGCCCGCCGCAGCAAATATTATAGGGTACTACTTTGCTTCTGGTGTGATATTTCCTGAAGTATTTTGGTTACCATTCTGTGTATTGTGGCTTTCTACAGAGACTGTTTTATGAGAGGTACGGAACTTTGCTTTGTACTAGCTTCGGACAGCAGCACTGACAGCTGGTTAGCTATGTGTGCTACGCAATTACATTATGTTCGGGAAAGCATTAGGCCTAGTTCTAAAGCAATTCTGCATGTTTTGATGACATGCAGTTTGGGTGTTTCTTACGCTTATTGCGCACGTTTTCCTGTTTGCTGACATGAACAGCATTCTGCGATTTGTGTGCGAGTGCGTCGGTGGTTCTTGTGCTCTGTCTCTATTGCGCATTTGTGAATTGCGGTAAAGTCATTTGTGATCAGCCTGGACTAACATTCAGTGCATTCCCCGGTGGGTTAACAGGCTGATGTAGTCGCTTTCTGCCTTTTCTTGCACAACGTGCCCGGGCTTTTTATGGTCCCAGCTCAGCCATGATTGTGACGTGAACTTCATTCATGCTGCAGCAGACACCTCTGCGCCAACTTTCTACCCGAGTCGAAAAGTATAACGCTTGAAAAGTTGTATCTAATGATATGGCGTCTGCCATAGCCTACTTGTTTCATCCCCACACACGAGAGAGAACACAAGTGCATGCAGGCCTTCGTAGTAGCATAGTCGGGGAAGTCGCTGCAGTTCAATGTCGCAGGTTTTTTTAAAATAGTAATAGTAAGCGTATGCATGGCTGCACCTAAAGAAGTGAAACGCCAATATAGCCAAAATAGCCAAACAGTTTTCTAAACCGTATAGGCCTACACCTTGTCAATGTCAACGTCAACAAGTTACCTTGTTTCCTAGCCTAAAGCAATAAGAAAAACAGACGATTGATAAAGAAAACCACCCCAGACATACTGACTATACTAAAATCATATGTTTTTTTTCTCCTCCGGTGTCATGGTCCGCTGTCATTTCTCCGGTGTTTTTTTTTTGGGGGGGGGGGGGGGGGTGCGTACCTTACTGGTCAAGTCTGCAGGCACTCCTGGTCAGCGGAGAGGGGAGCAGGCAGGCAGTAAGGCAGGCGGAAACACAGAAAACCGTAAGGCAGGCAGGCAGACTCGGGGAGCAATGGCTGAGAGAGAGTGAAGCGGTGGCGCCACTGACAAGTCAATGACATTGAAGTACCCCAGTGACTTATATCCCCTTCAACTTCATTAAAGGCAGCTGAAAAGCAGATCAATTTCCCCCAGAGAAGGACACGGCAGGGGCTCAAATGGATGAGAGACGCACGCACGCACGCACGCACGCACACACACACACACCATCTGTCTGTCACACACACCTCTCTGTCTCTCTTAGTCACATGTCTCTCTCTCTCTCTCTCTCTTTTTCTCAAACACACACAAGCATGCACACGCACATGCACGCACACATGCACACACACATGGTGGCTCATGTCTTTTCACCCCATCTTCCCCCTCTCCTTCTCCTCCAAGGAGACACCCAATCCCCCCTCTGAGTAATTATTGTCTCCCTGTTTGATAGCCAGTCTCACACCACTTAATCACTTCACCCATGTCCTCTCTCTCTCTCTCTCTCTCTCTTTATTCCTCTCTCTGTGTCTCCTTCCCTCTCTTACTCTCCATCCCCCTCTTTTTCTCTCCTTCCATTCCATATCTTCCTTTCGTCCTCTCTTTCCTTCCTTCTTTTGCTCTCTACTTTCATCCCTCTTGACATGTCAACATCTTTTTCTCCCTCTCTCTGTCTTTCTCAATCTATCTCTCCCCATTCCTATGCCCATTGCTTTCGCTCATTCCTTCTCTGTCCGTCTTGCTTTCTTTCCGTCTGACTTTCGATTAATTTCTCCCAACATCTCTCGGAATCAGTGTATTCTTTCCCCTTTCCTGTCCCCATCTTTCATGCCCTATTGACCTTGCATTCCCTGGCTGTTTACAAATGTAAATAATAGCATAAAAGCATTCCAGGCGGTTAAAATGGGAGTTCTACATCCATAGAAACTGCCTAGATTGAACTGATCCTGACAAGGTGTTTTGACATGGGTCAAAAGAGTGTAATTAAATGGTTAGGGTCCCAAAATGCACCATACGTCAAAAAGATGTACAGCAAAAGATGATGATGTTGAGTTATAATTGCTGACTTTAGAACAACCGCACACAAGGGGAAATAGAATTTGTTACACAGACCTACTTGTTAATAATAGTTAATTCTGTCAGGACCATTGCAGACAAGAAACACAAGACAAGAAATTCTCAATGCAATTGTTAATTGAATAGTTATGAATTAGATTTGGCGGTATGGCTCTGTTCAGAGGAGTCCCCTGGTTTCCATGAGCACCATGGAAAGGAGAGGTTCAGGGGACGGCGGCAGCATAGGGAATGCTCACCCAATTTAAGATTAGGAGAGCAAACAATGCCCCCATGAACAAAGCAGGCAACATGACAAGGAGTAGCCCATGCCATGGCCTGGCCAGAACTAACGATAGCAATATCTATTTGTTAACAGTCACTAGTTTTCATGTGCACTATTATCCATCATCCCACGTTTGTGTCATATAGCATTACTTAAACTGAGGCAGGGCCGTCGTTAGGTATTAGCCCCCCCCCTTTAACGATTTAGATTTTTTTATTTATTTATTTATTTTTTACATTTTTCCAAAAGCAAATGCAGAAAAGCACTGAATACAAACCACCAAGAAGGCAAGTTAATCTGAATACAAGTTCCTGTTTGCTTATTTATTGTTTAATGCCACTTATATCCTACTGCACAGCAATAAAAGCAGGGTGCACAGCAATATTTTATGCGGAGGGGAAACAGGTGGAGGATTGTGCTTTGTGACTAACAACTCGAGAAAAGTGTAATTACTTACACGGATGAAGTCTTCAGACCCAAAGTACCAATTTTCACTCACAATACCCGTGTAATAAATCCATTTGACATTGTCTTGAAATTATAGTTGAACTTTAATATTTGTCTTAACAGTTTGAAAACACACATGAACTGATTAAAATAGCTACTAATGGAGTAAAAATGACCTAATATCTGCCGGGGATGCATAGTTTTCCAAGTAAGGAACCTGTTTGAATCGCTTCCTGACCACTGCTTCTCCTGGAGACGCGCAGTTAGTAACTCCTTAAAGTTCCTAGTCCTTGTGTAAATTATGCTCTCTGCATTTTTATCTAATCATTTTAACTTCCGTACATAATATTCATCAGATGAAACATTTTGAAATGTTTTGTTTAGCTTACATATAAGGAATATTCATTAAAATGTGAATTTTAAAAAAATTCACTGTAACTAGTGTTTAAAAATCGGTATGGTGCTCTTTAAAATAATTGTTCAAGAAGACGCTTCTGCACACCTCTGTAGGTGGGCAGGTGCGTAGAATATTATCCCAGTGGGGTTGTCATTCAAGTGTAAAGAAATCCTGCACACTGTCCATTCCACCAACAAACTTTAATACAACATGAAGATGGTCGGATGACCGAAACAATGTATTAAAGTTTGTTGATGGAATGGACAGTGTGCGGGATTTCCTTTGCTCTTAAAATAATGAATTCATTGACAAAACCTTAGCAGGTGAGCTGAAAAAATGTCCTTACCTAGTGACGGGCCTGTACTGAGGCCTGGTCATGAATATACCTTTGCTGGATGTGAGACTTGGTTGACCAAACAGCATAATCCCGTGTACAGACCAGGAGCGAACGGAGCGACGGGAGTCATTATTTCTCTATGGAGGGCACATGACCTGCGCTACCAAAGCGAATTCGCCAGGAGCGAAGCTTCTTGCGCGACCTGAGCGAATTTTGACGATTAAACTAAATCTAATCGCAGGCAAATTCGCTCTGACGCTGTTCGGCGAAAACCAATCGGAACGTTCATATCTCTGAATGTAACAGGCTGTCAAGAAAGAGCCGTTATGTGATTAGCTGAATCAAACATGTCAATGCTGCGAATTCAAGGCGAAACTTCTCAACTGTATCCTTCAACGTCCCCCTAGGGCTCCCCAATGCCCCCTGTGGGGCTGTACCACCCCCGTTGAGAAACATGAGTCTAGATGCTTAATATTATATTCTGCCTAGTGCTTCAACCAGCGGGGCAATACATGAAAGTCACAAGATCAGGCCTTACACTTGGTATGCAAATAAAGGTAAGTAAACATGCAACAGAGAGGTGGTCTGAACAAAGAGTGTGCAGAGGGAAAAAAAACTTTTTTGGTGACAGTGGACAGCTGTGAGTGGTTGGCTGGGAGCCATTTGCTAATATACTGTAACCATATTGTAATGGGCAGTCATCTGAAACAATGCTTACGCTTGTAAGGGTACAGTATCTATGATGTACTTATTGGAGAGAGAACTGAAAAATGTAAATTAAGAACACACAGCACAGTGTACAGTATGTTTAAGTAAAAAATGACAAAAATAGAAAAATGGAGTTAACAGAGCAATTGACGTGCGGCGTGTGTGTGTGTGTGTGTGTGTGTGTGTGTGTGTGTGTGTGTGTGTGTGTGTGTGTGTGTGTGTGTGTGTGTGTGCGTGCGTGTGTGTGTGTGTGTGTGCGAGAGAGAGAGAGAGAGAGAGAGAGAGAGAGAGAGAAGAGAGTTATGGCAAGAGAGGTACTAGCGAGAAGCAACTTGCCAACAATGCATCTGTGGACTTGTTTTCGTGCGTGTGTGTGTGTGTCTGTGTCTGTGTGCGTGTCAGCTACAGTATTTGTCCCTTTTGACTTTCAATGTGTCCTTCGGTTTGGAGACACACCCTGTACAGTCCTACCCATCAGTCACTTTGTCAAACAGATGACTTCTACTTTTGAAGGAGCTGACATATCCTTTTGTTATTGCCCAAGGTTAATATTGATGAGCACTTAATGACAAAGATATTATACCACAGCACAGCACAGCACATAGTAGAGGTGCAGCGAAATGACTTCCATATGTCAAGGTTACTTTAGTTTTGACATGTTAATCATGTAAACTGAGGCAAGAGCTACGAAAAAAGATGATTTCTTATCAGCGTTTGACAGTAGCTCTGTCAAATAATCCATCAGTTCAACAACAATAGAAAACCGAAATAAAAATACTTCTCAATATGAGAATGTGGCAATCACTATCACCAGTGAGAGAGTAAGAGAAGAGGAAATGATCTTTTAAAATTTGCTTGAACTAAGATTGCTTTTAGGAGAACCTGTATGAGTTTGGGGGTTCACAGCTGTCGACAAGGGGTTTTACTTTATGACATTTTGGAGTTTTAGTTAAAGATACTGTAAGTAAAGGGTATTTCATTTTGAGCTCATGTGTATGTGTGTTTTTGTGTTTGCGCGCGCACGTATGTGTGTGTGTGTGTGTGTGGGTCAATTTGACCCAGGCCCATAGAAAAATAATGAAAAAAAAAAAAAAAAACTGTAGCTCAGTGTTTCTCAACCGGGGTGCTGCACGCTCCCCTCAGGGGTGCCGCGGAAACGTGGCTGATGGGATGTGAAATTGCCCTAAATGAATAAATAAATTATGTAATATATTACATAGTTGTCTAAATTAATAAATTAATGCTTAGTCAGTGGAATCTTTCGTCTACCATGGCCTGGCCATCTTCTATGGTCTACACAGCCTGTCTGAGATAAAGCTGCAACTTTGAACGTCTCTAAATGTGTTACTTTTCTAAGCTTGTGTGGTATCAGATGCGATGCCATGTTACGGCTTGTTGGTTTGGGGTGCCTTGAGGTTTTTCATGAATTGAAAGGGTGCCTCGCCTAAAAAGAGGTGCTGTAGCTCAATTCCCCCTCATGTTACCCTCACCCTGCCTGTGAATTTCTGTTTATTTATGTTTTTGAGACTGGGAGATACAGAGAGAGAAAGATAAGGAGACGGTGAAGAAAGTGAGCAAACTCAATCCAAACTCTCGGATTGAACCACTAGTGCTCTTATCGTGCAAGGTTGAAACATTGATGCACAACTGAAGGACCAAACAATATCTGCACTCCTTTTTCAACATACTTCACCCTCTGCCTTGTCTACTCAACATGTGATCACTGTTGTATCAGAGAGTTTAGAAAAGATTGATGTATAACCCCCCCAAAGTGACACTTCCTGTATAATAGAAATGTGCAGGGTTTTTTTTTTTTTCAGATTCATGTTCCTCACTGAAAATAAGCCAAAGCCAGTGAATCTCAATGTGAAAGAATGATAACTCATATTATTTTTCTCAAGCTAAAAACTGAAAACGGGTCAAAATGACCCGAGCACCTTACAAATGTTAAGCCCAAGTATACTTACGAGGGGCTTTCAGCAACGCTCTCCATTTGACTGCGTGGCCTTTTCTTCATTTTAAGAAGAGGCTACATATCGGGATTTGAGTTGGAAATATCATGAATATGTGTATCATGAATGTGTGTATCATTAATGTGTGTATCATGAATATGTGTGATAGGGTGCATCAGTTGCCCCCTATGAAAAGATATTGCCTTGGCCCTATAGTAAAAATGTTCTACACCCAGTAAAAACACACTGTGTAAAATATTTAGAAATTTGGATGAAGTCTACCGGGGCCACCAGCCCCATGAAAATACAAAATAATGGTGATAGTCAGAATCTTGGAATAGAAATGGACATTTTGCTGCATAAAGCTACCCAATAAAAAACATATTGTCTCAGCTCTGTGATAAAAACGTTCTATGCACAGTAAAATCACTCTATGTGAAATATTTTGAAATTTGGATGAAGTCTACCGGGGCCACCAGCCCCATGAAAATAGAAAATAATGGTGATAGTCAAAATCTTGGATAGAAACAGGGCTGGACTG
The DNA here is from genome assembly GCF_034702125.1 of Engraulis encrasicolus. Classification (NCBI taxonomy): domain Eukaryota; kingdom Metazoa; phylum Chordata; class Actinopteri; order Clupeiformes; family Engraulidae; genus Engraulis; species Engraulis encrasicolus. Next base: position 29,296,057 of record NC_085871.1, read on the forward strand.
GCCATCTGGCATGGCGGGC
>NC_085871.1:29313575-29318575 GCF_034702125.1 Engraulis encrasicolus
CGTACCTATGTTCCCCAGGTCCTATGTTTCCCGGGTCCTATGTTCCCCTATCTTTGTATGGGAAGGGGGAACATAGACCCTTTTTCTAAAAAAGGATTCTATGTTCCCCGCAATGTATGTTTCCAAGTTTTCAAATTGTGCCCTTCTCAAAACCATCCCTAAACCTAACCTGTCGTAATGCAATGTCAAAACTATCCCAAAACCTGTCACAGTTGCAACAGCAACCAGCACTTTGCCATGTGGCAGCAGTCTACTTTGAAGCAGTGGGGAACATAGAACCCTTTTTTGAAAAAGGGTCTTATGTTGCCCGGTAGAGGGGAACACAGGACCTGAGAAACATAGGACCCGGGGAACATAGGGATGACTCCCACATATGAGAGCTTAATCACCAATATGACTCACAAGAAAGTCATGTTATTGTCATGGCCGCTGACAGATTTAGCCAGACCCGGGAAAGGGCCCCAAACCCAATATATAAAATGTGATGAGGACCCAATTCTGTGAGAGGATCCTCTCTCCATGGGGGGCTTCGGACAGCTGACCCCTTTGTGTGTGTGTGTGTGTGTGTGTGTGTGTGTGTGTGTGTGTGTGTGTGTGTGTGTGTGTGTGTGTGTGTGTGTGTGTGTGTGTGTGTGTGTGTGTGTGTGTGTGTGTGTGTGTGTGTGTGTGACTGGACCACCTAGGACTCAGACCACAACACCAGAACAATATGTAGTATATGTATATATATATGACATAGGGACCAATCTGTCACGCTTTTCATTCATTACTTGATTTCTGAGTACATGCTGTGGGCTGTGCAGTGAAATTCTGGCATTGTGTGGGATGTTGTTCTTGTGACAATTTATGTAAATCACACATCACTGCAAGTTTCCCCCGCCACAGACTGATTGCTGGTGAAAATCAAAAAGTTTGTGTGTGTGTGTGTGTGTGTGTGTGTGTGTGTGTGTGTGTGTGTGTGTGTGTGTGTGTGTGTGTGTGTGTGTGTGTGTGTGTGTGTGTGTGTGTGTGTGTGTGTGTGTTTGTGTGTGTGTGTTTCTGCTTCTTGTAAAGGTCAACAAGTCACTCAGGATGCAGGAAAAGGTCCATTTTGTATGACCCCCACTCATACGGCATTCAAATAAATAGCACCCATGCTGTGAGCACACACTGCCTTTATCGTGTGGACACACACACACATGCGCACACACACACATACGCACACGCACACGCACACACACAGAGAAATAACAACACAAAGCCACTTCTGGCTTTCTTCCTTTTTCATTTCCATACTGACAGTGCAGATGTACGAATGTTCTGCATGTACATGCTCAAATACACTCAAAAGCCAGCGATGGTTACTCCATCACAAACACACACACACACACACACACACACACACACACACACACACACACACACACACACACACACACACACACACACACACACACACACACACACACACAGGCAGGGCCACTGACAGAATTGGCCGGGCCTGGGACAAAGTCATCTGAAAGGGCCCCCCACGAAATACATACAGTACAATGCAATGAGGACCCAATTCTGGGCCACACAGTCTCCCTGGCCTGGGTCAACTTACCCATTTGTCCCCCCCAGTCGGCTACCCTGCACATGCGCACGCACACACACGCACACGGCACACGCACATACGCTGGCCTTTTTCCCAGTAGAAGACCCAGCATGTGGTTCTACGCTCACTGCAAGCCCTCACACCTACTCTCATAATTAAGAGCACACGGTCACACATATGCACACACACACACATACACTCAGAAGCATGCACATGCACATGCACACGCGTGCGCGCGCACACACACACACACACACACTCACTCACTCACTCACTCACTCACTCACTCACTCACACACACAAACACACACACACACTGATACACATGTACTCAAACTGTTTCACACCTCCACGCTGAATCTCAGCTGGATCAACTTCCCCCTATGGAGGGCTAACACAGTGAGAACTCTTTAGGGATGCCATTGCTTTATCACAGCTCTTATATGTGGTGAGAGGTTGCTGCCATAAAGGTTGCCATGCCTTGCTTTACCTTACCTTACCTTCAGGGACGGGAGACGTGTCAGAGGCCACACTCTGACATGTCGTGCTGGAGTCCGCCATCGTAATGAACTATAATATCATCAAGTATAATAGTTAATAAGTACTGAGTTTGCTCTTCGCAATAGAATTGTGCACGTTAATGGCGCACAAAATATTGTAGAAAAGACCCTGCGAGATGTTTGGCGATCGAAAGCCATTGGCAATGCACCCCCCACAAGTGGTGAGGCCTGGGTTTCCTAATCGGGCCCTCATTATTATATGAAATATATTGGATGGGGTGCCGTTTCGAATGATTTTGTCCTGGGCCAGCTAAAGCTCTCTGTGGGGGATTCTCATTCGTCTAAGCCATGCCATAGAGTTTAAAAGATTAGACTTTTTTGAGCTTGAAGAAGTATCACTCCTCATCCAAGATGCTGTGTCATTTTTTTTCTCTGGTTCATGGAGAACAGTGGTGCTAGGGATATGGAGCACACTGTGGGGTATGTAGAAATATGTAATAATATAGTCATGTAAAAGGAAAAGACACACAGCATGACTGAAGAGGTACCCATGAGGAGACGGGAGCGTACCTATGTTCCCCTGTCTTTGTATAGGACCGTGGAAATTAGGACCCTTTTTCTATGTTTTTCTATGGACCCTTTTTTGTATGTTTCCGTGTCTTCAAATTGTGCCCTTCCCGAAACCATCCCTAAACCTAACCTGTCAGTAATGCAATGTTTCGGAGTTGTAAATTTGTGCCCGGTTGCGGGGAACATAGGACCCGGGGAGCATAGGACCCGGGGAACATAGGGATGACCCCGAGGAGACTATGGGCTCTTTTCCACTGCCCGTTTTCTAGTCGGTACAGCTCGACGCAGCATGACTTGGCCACTGTTTTTCCCGTTGCGATTAGAGCTGTAATAAAACCCGGATGATCCATTTGCAGAGCCAGATCAAGACCTCATCCGGACAGACCGGATGGCTGTCATGCATTGATCCGCCAAAGGCGGGTCAGACGGCATTTCATTAATATGTCAACAAAATGGCAGTTACAGCGCGAGAAATTATGAAACCGGAATTTATCACTCTTTAGTTGACTACAACAGCCATTCTCTAATCTCTCTATCATGAACACTCACTGAGTGAAACGGAACCAACTCCCGCCTCGTCATTGATCGAGCCGGTTTGATCCGCCCTGACTGTTGTGGCCAATCAAGTCGCGGATCCCCACTCCCAGATAGGTGTGTGCTTAGCCGACTGTTGAGGTCTACCACATTTCTAAATTTTAACAGTGCTCTACCAACACTTTTACATCTCAGTCTGTAGTCTTGGGGAAATTACAGTCTACAGAAGTGACTCTACCACTATCACTGCGTTACATTGTAAACAGGCTTTCCACTGTCACTCTCCTCGCCCGAGTCGACGAGTCACTCACTCACAACAGCGGTGCTGCCGGCAACTCGGTGAGAGACAAATCCTGACTGAGTTGTCGGTAGCAGCGAATCCCCTATGGATCGGATCACAGCTTAAGTTTTGCTTCTGCCACGAGTGTGCGAGTCGCAAGGCAACTCGGCAGGGGAAGCGAGTGGTCATCTGCTGCTCGCCTCTTGCCCTGCTCAACTAGACTTGTGCTCCCAAATATTTGAATTTTAGTCTTCTTAAATACAAACACACATTAGGTTACTTATTGCAAAATCAGGAACATGCCGTTTCAATGCTGCCAAAGGCGTCTTCGAGTTGTGGTCGCATGTTTACTGAGGAGACCCAGGTGGGTCGGATTGCAGCAGGAGTGTCGTTTCTGTGATGATTCATAAAGTGAGTTTTGTTGATCAAACTGTCTTAGACTACTCTTTGATTTATCAAAGTGAATTGATAAATGAGACAAAAAAGGCGAGGTGCATAGCTACTTAACGGCAGAAACGTTTTTAAAAAATATATTATTATTGTTTATTTTTATTTTTTTAAATAAGTGACTCAAGTGATCCGAGTGATCCGTCTAAAGCCGGGCATACACTGTGCGATATTTTCACTCGTGGGTCTTAAGCTTCTGCTCACACTGCACGATGGAATTTCACTGTTTAAAAGTTCACAACTCACGACTCACGTCCTCACATTACACGAGCCGTCAGTCAGATGCGAGCGAAATCTTTCACCGTACGACGCGACAGGCATGTTTCCCCGGTCTGCAGAGGAGAGAACATGCGCACCTGAGGTGGAGATGAGGTCGCGCTCAACAGCGAATCGCACGGCCCTATTAATTTGTGCATGTGAAGTGTCAAATCGGGTCGTAGCACTGCTTTAACTGTGCGATTTACGCACGAGCCACGACCAGAATTTCAAACCGTTTTGATTTTCTTGTGACCCTGCGATTGCACGATCGTGAGGCAAAATCGCTTGTCGTTACCCCATGTACACTGTACGATGCGAGACTCACGATTGACCTGCGATTGAGAAAGAAATCGGTCCGACTCTCAAAAAGTCGTGCGAGTGCCAAATCGGGGCAAAATCGGGTCAAAAGTCGCACAGTGTAAGCCCAGCTTAAGCCGGATACCCTCCTCGGAATGATCCAATCAACCCGGACGCCCCAAAGATTCGAGTGCCTCTAGTTGTGATTAGTCAGGTACTGCACGACACAGCACGACACAGCTCGAAAATTCAGAATCCCGTGCGCCAGCTCGTCCTCACCGGTGAATAAAAAAATAATCATGGTTGGCCACCAGATCAACTCTCTTGGAATGCTCTTTAGTTTGACACTGTATTACTTTAACATTGAAATCGAAGGCAGAAATCACCATTGTAGTATCCAAATATGATGTCTCTGAAACTATTTACAGAATAGATGAGATAGATGAGATATCTGTTGGCCTTACGTCAAGTCAACTAGCCTGCGTAGAGTAATGCTACGTGACAACGACAAAAATGTGAATCCAACCATACTCCGGAA
>NC_085871.1:29326075-29336075 GCF_034702125.1 Engraulis encrasicolus
ATGTGTGTGTGTGTGTGTGTGTGTGTGTGTGTGTGTGTGTGTGTGTGTGTGTGTGTGTGTGTGTGTGTGTGTGTGTGTGTGTGTGTGTCTGTATGTGTGTGTGTCTGTATGTGTGTGTGTCTGTCTGTGTGTGTGTGTGTGTGTGTGTGTGTGTGTGTGTGTGTGTGTGTGTGCACTCGGGTGCACTCGGTGAGAACTAATCTCGAAGCCAAAGCGCTCTGGGAGTGAGAGTGTGTGGGGGAGTCTGACTGTGTGTGCGAGAGTATGAAGAACTTTGAGTGCGTGAGGGAGTGTGTGAGAGTGTGTAAGAGAGTCTGTGAGTGTTAGAGGAATGGAGTGTCTTAGCGAGTGTTAGTGGTTTGAAAGAGAGAGTGTATGCGTGTGATTCTATAGGTGAGTTCAGGCCGACTGTGAACTGTGCTGGTTCCCATTCCCTTACCTAATGTCAAACCGGTCAGCCTGTTCACGCCACAAGTCTGAGCATTGGAGAACCGGAAAGTTCGCGAACTGACGGCCGATTTACATGTATGCTTCCAAAGCGATAGAAGCGAGGCGCTCTATTGTTTTCCGTTGGGAAGCGGTAGTGAGGCGAGAGGTGGTGACGTAGGGAACCGAGGGTGGCAGCGGTGTGCGAGCAAGGCGATAAAGTTGAGCTTGGTTGAAAAATGTAGCGGCACCGCAAAGCGTTAACCAATGGGAGAGCTTTCAAAAACCATCAACGCTGTGACGTCATGTCCGTCACCAGCAGTACTGGGATTTAAAAATGGAGGCTGTTTTAATTTTGGTGGTGTCAAATGTACCGATCATTTTTCACAGATGCTTTTGAAATAAATTACACTTGGGTTAAGTTGACCAATATATTCACTCCTGTTGGATTTTTATTTGTACATACAGTGTTTGTAATTGAGTTGTAGTTGTTTGGCCACAGCATTTGCTAAGCTATGCTAATTTGACCGGGAAACGATGCTACGTTTCTCGCCACACCCACGCGAGGCGAGCGGGCAGGTTCAGGAACAGCTCCCATGTAAGTCCGCCGTAAGAAATACTTTTTTCCCCTCATCATCAGAGAAACACACAGTTACGTGCGGATAAGTTCAGATCCCGTTATGAACGCGAGTGGTTCGCAGGTAAGCACTTATGTTCCGAATGTAACTGATGTGTGGGAAAGGACACCTATATTTGGAAGAGGAAACCAACGCACACCAGAGGTTTCGAGCTTTAAACTTGAGAAAGGCCACACTGGCCGAAACGTTTTTGTAAATAAAATTCAGCACGATGGACAAGAGTGTGCGGTATCTTCCTCTCAAAAAGTGGGAAAGGACATCGTCACCCTTCTGGTTGACCTGAAAACAGTAAAAAACAGTAAAAGACTGTGTGAGAGCGAGACGGAGGGTATTTCTCAATGTAAAGTGTCTTTGCCTTGCTAGGACGAGTAACGCCCATTTGTCACAGATTTCACCAAAGAGTATCTGATCACTAGTTCAAAGTGTAATTAATAATTGAATACACCGGGCACAAAGAGGCGTTACTAATCCTAGCAAGGTTAGGACACTTCACTTTGAGATATACCTTAAGTGTGTACCATTATGTGAAGGACGCAAAGAGGACTGCGATGTTAAGGGTTGTTTTAGGTGTAGGTTTGTGTGTAGCTTATTTGTGTGTCCATCTCTTTCTCTTTACATTCTTGTTTCTTTCTCAAATTACATTTTGTCCATGTTGTCACGTGCCATCTAACCCTCTCCAGTGTTTCCCACAGAAATTTTGGAAACTATGGGGGCAGCCGGGGTTTTTTTTTGTCCGGGGGGGGGGGGTCTTTTCACAGGCTTTTTTTTTTTGGGGGGGGGGGGGGGTTGTATTCACGCAGTGTAAATGCAAAATGGAAAAAAAAAATGAGTATGTATGACATTGGCGCATGGAGAAACTATAGGCCTAGGCCTACATTTCAGCCATTTATATTTTGAGAAATAAGGCTACATAATACACATGCAGGGGTCTATGTAATGAAAAAAATAATAAAACAAAATAGGAGCAGAGATAAGAATTTAAGATTACTGTGAAATTGTTAACGCATTAACAAAAAGGGTCTAAGAGGGTAGGCTATGCATTTTCCCCATACACACATAGGTGTACACATTCTACATGAGGGGTGCTGGTCACAGGGCCTGTTTTTCAAAATTCCTCCCATTAAAAGGGCTGAACAACATAGGCCTATTACACATTTATGTCTATATTCACATTCATTACACATTCATTTCTATATGCAGCCCGATGCCTCCTCTGCCTTGTCAATGAAGGCCTGTCACCTAACTCATTACAACTGTAAAACAAAGCCTGGGGAGTGTTAGTAAACTCATCCCAACTGTCCCTGTCCCAACTTGACAAGGCTTTTGATCCCTCTGTCTTTCAATCACTTGTGGTTTTCTCTAAGCTTTTAGGATGTATTTACTCCAGGAGGAAAATGCGAAGGAAATCGTAATTCAAATCGTTTTTAACAAAAACGGAAATCGTTAACAAAAAAAAAGTAAAAAAAAAAAAAATATATATATTTTATTATTATTATTATTGTTTTTTTACATTTTCGGAAGCTGGCGGCCAACTTTAAACTATGGCGGTGCGCCATAGTTTCCTCAATGTATGGGAAACACTGCTCTCACTCTCAAATCTCAATCCCAGTCTTTCTCCATTTGTCTTTTCTCCCTTTCCCTTCTCCCACCAAGACCCCTCCCCCCCCTCCTCTCTTCACTCTCTCTTTTCTCTCTCTCCCTCTTCTCCTCCATCCGCCTGAGTGGCTGCCAGAACTGACAGCGGATCTTCCCAGAATTCCCTGGTGTATGACCTCATGGGGTTGCAGGGTGCCGTTGCCATGTGAACCACACGGAGCAGTCTGCCGTACGCAAGGGCTGACTTTTCATTACCCTCAACTCCATCCTTACAACGCAGTCCCATCCAGAGGTGGAAAAAAAAAAACGTGGGTTCAAAAAGTGAAAATGCTGCCTCCATATTTGCCCCAGCCAATTCAGTGAGCCAGCTCATCCAAATTACCACACCCCTACCACCAGTTAAGTCACGGCATTATGCTGTTGCCAAATGGCAATGACCAAGTCGTAGTACATTACTAAAGGTCATAGTAGTTTAGTGTTATGGTAGTCAACTTTTACATGATTATTACAGCACTCCACTGATGGAACCACGAGCATTATGGGGCTACATCAGGTTGATGAGCTTATTTGGCAAATCACCTGTGTTGAGAGCACAAGGAGAAGGAAAAGCTAAACAGGACTTACTTTGTCCACCTCAGGTCCAGGCCCACCTCTCCCCTCCTCTCTCTCTCTCTCTAAAATAAAAATACAGTGCAAAAAAAGAACAACCTAAAACCCAAGTAAGCTTTACAGTATAATATTTAGGCACATTTCAAGTTTACCCATGTTTCTATTTTCTACCAGACACCAGAGAGACCAAACTTGTTTTGTGGAGATTATTCATTGTCTGAGCCACAGAGAAAGATACTTGTATTGCCCACGGAGTCCTCAGACAACCGAGTGAGAAACATCTGTGAGATTAACTGAGACACAAAAGCGTAGACACTCAGACACCACTCCGACACCACTCAGACACACACATGCACACACAACTGCACACAGCTCCTTGGACACCACCCAGACACACACACACACACACACACACACACACACACACACACACACACACACACACACACACACACACACACACACACACACACACACACACACACACACACACACACACACACACACACACACAGAGACACACCCAACACACACACGTACGTGCACACGCACACGCAGGTTAGATGATCAAACAGCACTCAGACGTTGTACGTGAGTGAGTATGTGTATGGGTTTATGTGCGCTTGTGTGTGAGTGTAGTTGGGGTTGTGTGTGTGTGTGTGTGTGTGTGTGTGCGTGTGTGTGTGTGTCTGTGTGTGTGAGTGTCTGGGAGCGTATTGCTTTGGAGATGAATGGCGCTCACGTCTGATTAGTTGGCTCATTTCATCAGAGGAGGACCAGGTGTGTGTGTGTGTGTGTGTGCACCTCTGTGTGTGTGTGGGTGCGTGTGTGTGTCTTGGAGCCTAATGGCCTTGGGGTGTGTGTGTTTGTATGTGTGTGTGTGTGTGTGTGTGTGTGTGTGTGTGTGTGTGTGTGTGTGTGTGTGTGTGTGTGTGTGTGGGTGTCTGTTCTGTACACTGGGATCTTCAGTTCCCAAGTGTGTGTGTGTGTGTGTGTGTGTGTGTGTGTGTGTGTGTGTGTGTGTGTGTGTGTGTGTGTGTGTGTGTGTGTGTGTGTGTGTGTGTGTGTGTGTGTGTCTGTGTGTGAGCGCATGCTTGCATTTGTGCATACAGTAGGCCTACATGTGCAGACATGTGCCTCATGTGTCTCAGTGCATTAGTGTGTGAATGTATGTGTAGGCATGTGTAGTTCGGCGTGTGTGTATTTCTAGAATGTGCCATTGATTATGCACACACTGGGTTCTTCAGTTCCCAAGTGTGTGTGTGTGTGTGTGTGTGTGTGTGTGTGTGTGTGTGTGTGTGTGTGTGTGTGTGTGTGTGTGTGTGTGTGTGTGTGTGTGTGTGTGTGTGTGTGTGTGTGTGTGTGTGTCAGAACTCATAAGCGAACCGAACTGAGACCATGTCAACCAAGGTCTCAGTACGGTTCGCTTCCGAGGGGTCTGGGTACGCTTTGGAACGTTCACATATGCGGCAAAAATGCCGTCACTGAGTCACAACTCTGAGTTTGCTTAGGCGGCTGAAATGAACCAGGTGTGAAAACGCAGTAAGTTCCTATTCAATGTGTTAAGATCAGAGGGTTGTAGCTGAAGTGCTGAAGAGGTTGAAGTGCCCTTGAACAACTTCTCATGGAGAAAGGAAGAGACTATTTTGATATCAATAAATCAGTTCAACTACTGTTCTCTGTGATGTTGTGTGTGTCTGACCTTCATATTACAGACTTTCATACTTATTCTGCATCATTAAAACTCACAAGAAAAGTCTACAAAAGTATTTCATTTCATATTCCTCAAGTGTCTGCTATGGCTGCATCAGATAAACACACAAATACTGTCTGAGTGGCATTGTAATCAGGCACATTTGTCTTTTCTGTGCACCGTTGAAAGATAATAAAATCATTCTGCTTATAAAATAGATATTCAAACAGATGAATTTCTGTGTTTTGATTTAAACAGTTTACTGTTAGAACACAAGGTTAGATGTAGCTGCACACTTTGCAGTCCTACACCTAATTGATGTAACAAAGACAGTAAACTAAAAAAGCATCCCTCACCTACACTCTTTTCTTTCCAATAATAACAACAACAAAAACAGGATGTGTCACTGTATTGAAATAAAACAAAAAACAAATGAAAAAGGGTTACAAACGACTAATGTAGCTTTTGCTCAACATAAAGTGTACATCTTAGTGAGCATATAGAGACACTGGGTTCATTTTGTGACACATTGACAGAACAAGATGTTCCCTTTTATGTGGTTATGTTCTGCTGTCTGTATTTGTCCTCCCTTTGATGGTGTCTGTCATTTCGGTCTGTGTACACATTAGAGGGTAGAGCCTCGCATTTGTAAAGGAGTGTGCATAACTGCCATTTCATCTGTCGAAAAGTGTCAGATTTTTGCTCTTTTGTGAGAGCGAGATAGAGAGAATATCCTCTTGTCGGAGAAATTATGAACGGAAGAGGGACTTTGCATATATATAGACCTCGTATATTTAGAGACCCTGGTAATGCATCTACTAACAAGGCTTCGTGAAAACGTATGGAGATGAACTTCATGGCGACCTCAGTCGCAAGCTCTCAAATGCGGAAGCTGCAAAGAAATCCCTCCAGTGTACATGGCAGTTGAATTCAACCTGAAGTGTTCAGGCAACAAACTGCTTTCAGACATCTCCTTGGACGTAGTTGCAAGTCTGCTTGCATCTATGTGGTGTGCAAACCAGCTATGGAATGCAGGGGTGCATTTCTCGAAACCATAGTTGCTAGCTACGTTAGCTACTTTGTTGTTTGCGATGTGATTCTACATTGGCAACTATCCAAGATGTTAACTGTCTAACAACACTACACTTTCGAGAAACGCACCCCTAAATTGTGACAACTGGGGAACAGGAAGTCGGTTGGTGACAAGATTTACGTAGATTCAAATAATTCTAGGCAGCGGCTTTCTTTTTCTTAGGGACTTACAAAGAACCACAACATAACAAGCAAAGATGATGGAAAAAATGAATTAAAAGGAATCACATTTACTCTAAATACACTTTCTGTGTTCAACATCAACACTTACTTCCTGGAAATATTTTGGAAGTATGTCGATGGCGAGCTGTGTGTCAAAGGCTCCATGAGCCGCCATCTTTTTGTACAAATGGAACACATATGTTAATGGGATTAGCCTAACTCCTACTTCCATGGCTCTGGAGCAAACAGCTTACTGGCATATAGAGACTGTAGCATATAGAGACAACAGCTTACAGGGTGCTCACAGGGTGTGTGTCTGGGTTGTATCTGGCCTTGGTCCTGAAGCAGTTTTTCATTATATATATAAACTTTATTACAGGCTCAGGGCCCACATTGGACACATTACAATACACTCATCAACAATACAATAATAAATAATAAAATAAAATAAAAAATACACATACAATAAAAGGAAGCTAGTGAAGGCATTCATGCCAGTGTTCCCAGATAGTAGACATATATCTTACAGAGCTACGACTTGGATCAACCAATTGAGTGATGAGCTCATTTCTTGCACAATCAAGCCTGCTCATGAACTTGAAGGTAAGATTTCTTAACAGTGCCATAAAAGTAGTTAGACCAAATTTGCAGAATAACCCACTTGCTCTAGTACTCCTTGGTTTCTTTAGGAGGATCCTAAGACAATCATTGTAAGCTACCTTCAGTTTCAGTAGACTCTCCTTCTTGTATCTGATCCAGAGAGGAGCTGTATAAAGAGGGGAGCAGTAAGTTCTAAACAGGTTGACTTTGACATCAGTAGTGCAATGATGGAATTTTCTAACCAGCATATTGGCTTGGACATATAGCACTCTCCTCTGTCTGCTCATGTCAGCATCATCCTCTAGAGTATCAGTTAGGATGTGCCCCAGGTATTTTGTGGCATTAGCTACCCCCAGCTCTTCTCCAGATAGATAAAATGGAGGGAACTTAATTTTCAGGTCATCCTTTGTTCTACAGACCATTATCACACTCTTTTTAGCATTATATTTAATATCAAAAGCCACCCCATAGTCTGAACAGATATTTAGGAGCTCCTGGAACCCACTACTACTTGGGGATAGAATGGTAAGGTCATCAGCATATAAGAAGTGATTAATCATCATATCACCAACCATACAACCTGTTTGGCATGCCCCCAGCTGTCTTGACAGGTCGTCCATATAGGCATTAAATAAGGCTGGAGATAAAATCCCCCCCTGCCTTACCCCGTTGCTGACATTAAAAGGTGTAGACAGGATGTTACCCCATTTCACCCGTACACTTTGGTTGGAGTACCAATAGGCTAGGATTCGTACCAGACTACTGGGAACTCCCCTTTGCTTGAGTTTATTGAACAGTTTAAAATGATTGACACGGTCAAAAGCACGGGAGGCATCAATAAATCCTAAAATTATTGTAGAGCCCTGACTCCTATATGACTCTACAATCTCTTTCAGTGCATAAATACATTGGTCAGTGCTATGTTTCGTTTTAAAACCAAACTGATTTTCAGTGGAATGTATGCAATCACTTATACGGTCAAGTATTAAACTTTCCAGGACTTTTGAGATGATACTGGCAAGGGCTATGGGTCTATAATTATCAATACTACCCACCTTCCCAGCCTTATCTTTGATAACCGGAACAAGAATAACTGACATCATGGAATCAGGCAGTATGCCATGAGACACCAAACCAGAAAAACAAATAGACAGCAGCACTGCCAACCTAGGGCCAGCTAGTTTTAAGTGTTCAGCTGTAATATTATCAATGCCACAGGCTTTTCTATCTGAGAGTTGCCCTATGGCCTAATTATCTGAGGACTAAGTGCTCTAACACTGTCAGGGATGCTGACAGCATTCCCTGGGCCCGGGACAAAGTTATTCAATAACAATGTAACAGCAAATCTGGGCCCCCTCTCTCCCTGAGCCCGGGCCAACTACCGTCTTTGTGCCGGCTTTCCTGCCAACAGACATCTCAACTAGTAATTATGACGGGCATGGGCTTAACATGATGACTGCACTGCACCTGTCTCAGAGATTTGTGCAAAGAGCAGCACATATAGTATTTAAACGAAGGAAGCTATACTCTCAAAAAAGCACAATTGAAAAGTGGAAGAGGCAGGGGGAAGAAAGAAAGAAAGAAAGAAAGAAAGAAAGAAAGAAAGAAAGAAAGAAAGAAAGAAAGAAAGAAAGAAAGACAGAGAAAGAATGTAAAATAAACTCTGCAGACAGAGCTTAAATTCAAATTGAGGGGTCAAGGGCTCTAATTACACCATCTAAAATATTAATTATGTATGTTAATATTTGATGTGTTGGAAACGCAGGAAAGAAGTGGATTATAACAAGGTGAAAAGAGAGAGAGAGAGAGAGAGAGAGAGAGAGAGAGAGAGAGAGAGAGAGACAGAGAGAGAGAGAATATATTATTCCGTTTATAGTACGTTGAGACAGTATTTAAGTGAACATGCAGTATAAACAGACAATACATTGAATATAACATATATACATGTATACAGAAAATGCCATACTACCACTGTTTATACATATAAATTGTGAAAAAGAAAACATTGTCAGTTACATTGCATTTTACTGTAAAGGTTCCTGTAAATGTTGCATTGGTATTGTAGTGTGGAGATGTAATTAAAAAGACAGGACTAACAAAAATGAAATCAACAGCCTGTACACATTGTGTAATTATATCCGTGTGTACTTACAAACCCCAACTCCGATGAAGTTGGGACGTTTGGTAAACAGTGAATAAAATCAAAATGCTATCATTTTCAAAACATTCAATCTATTCATTAGATGGAGAATAGTGAAAAGACATCATATTAAGTGTTAAAACCGAGAAAAAATATTGTTTTGGGGGACATATGTACTCATTTGTAATTTGATAAATCCAACACGTCTCAAAAGAGTTGGGACGGGGATCAGTGAAATTTAGTAAACATCCAAATAAGATAAAACAACAAAGAAGAACATTTCAAAATGAATTGTACTGACGGACAATATAGGTGTCCAGGTATAAGATCATCACAGAGAGGCTGAGTCACTCAGAATTAAAGATGCAAAGGGAATAATTACCATAGTTATTACATACATTTTTGAATTCCCTTTGATTTAGCACGATTGAGTGTATATAAGACATATTTTTGTTAATAAAATCATTGAATAGGTTCATGACATCATGAAATATATATTGGCTGTAGTCTCACTCTAGCACTCCAGGAATTAGAGCTATTGAAAATTGACCATATTAAGAATGCTTAATGCATGAAAATGATACAGGGGTGTAACATTCTCCTAAGCACCTGAGCTCACTTGAAATAGACCCAGAAGACATGGGAAACTGTCCTTTGCTTACAGAAGTCAGCAGAAGTTGTAGAAGTCCATTCTTTTTGACAATAATAGAGCATTGCACATCCTGTGCTACAGTGAAAATGGACCATCCAACTTGTGTTAGTGCTAGCTTCAAAAGTCAGCCTCCATGATGGCATGCGGGTGCAGTAGTGCATTGGTTAAGATGTTCTCACTCATCTGTAGAGTTAAATACAGTGCTGAATGGTATACATGGGTTTTAAACAGCATGAAAAGCCACTCATGCATTATATTTTGAAGGGAGATCTTCGATTACTGCCACATAGTAAGGTCAAATTGCATTCTCTACTATGTTTTAACAGTTTGGCTCCATCATAAGGACCAGCAGGTGATAAAATGGTGGGTTTTTGGTCAAGACCTGTCACACT
>NC_085871.1:29343575-29348575 GCF_034702125.1 Engraulis encrasicolus
TCTATTTTTAAAACATATGTATTGAGTTTGTCCCTCAATTTCGTTCCACATTTTGATTTTGGCCCTCAGTCAATTTGACACCCCTGGTGTAAACCATCACAACTATTCATATTAAGTACTACTTACTTATTAGAAGGTGCCACCAGATTAGCTAACCATATCACAATATCGTAACACTAATACTGGTTTCAGACCCACCAGAAAGGTGATGGTGCCCACAAAAGAAATGAAGTTCCTACCTGAACGCGCCTAAAGTGAACTAACCCATTGGAAGTGAATTATTTGATTTATATCAAACCCTCATTTTAATGGCGGGATAATGCAGAACGTGTGTGTGTGTGTGTGTGTGTGTGTGTGCGTGCGTGCGTGCGTGGGTGCGTGTGTGCGTGGCCTTAACAGAGAAAGAAAATTACTCTGTGTGTGTTCCCTCGTCTGCGGCGAGTTGAGCAGTCCAGCAAAGACCTCCCAGTGCACACACACGCGCACGCACGCACGCACACACGCACGCACGCACGCACGCACGCACGCACACACACACACACACACACACACACACGCGTACAGACCTCCCGGTGCTACCAATTAGATGGCCGAGACTGATTTTCCGTAGTGGCCTTTCCTTCTCTCGGGTTCACTAAATATTGAACCGCCAGCGTGGCAAATTAAAATTAAAACCTGCTCGGTTCTTGCTTTTGTCATTGCGGATTTCCTTATTAGGTTTGTGGGAGCTGCGATAAGTCAAGTAGCCTGTGATGTTATATATGACCAGTCAAGTGTCAAGTAAGTGTGTCAAGTGTGTGTGGAGGAACAGGCCATATCTCTGGGATAAACAATTCTATTCCAAGTTGTAATTAAGGGCATTTCATTAGTTCACTATCTGAAATTTGGATTAAGCATGTATGCATACATCTTCGTTCTCAGGATATTTGACATTTAAACCTTTACATAAATCTTAACAAAAATGTTTCTTCTCATCTAAGACTAATATGAAACATAATGTACCACATCTTCTTTCATTAACATAAAATAACAGTTTTGTAGGTTTTTAACCAATGTTACGAAAAACCAAGGCAACCACCCGTGTGTGTGTGTGTGTGTGTGTGTGTGTGTGTGTGTGTGTGTGTGTGTGTGTGTGTGTGTGTGTGTGTGTGTGTGTGTGTGTGTGTATGTGTGTGTGTGTGTGTGTGTGTGTGTGTGTGTGTGTGTGTGTGTGTGTGTGTGTGTGTGTGTGTGAGTGTGCGCGCACAGTAAATGTTGCAGTGCTTATTCAACACATAGGGAGTCTATTTTAACCCTTTTCTGGTTGATATTACTCTCTAAAGGTCAGATTAGACTTCAGCAACTATGCACGTCAAAAGTCGCATGGGAGTGGCCACGAACCAACTTTGTATTCATGCATCTGCGAAATCTGCGAGGTCCGAGGTCTCGTCACATGTGAAATTGCGCGATTACCTTCACTACATTGCAAGCACTGCGGTCATTATTAAGCAATGTTGCTTTCTAGCCCGGTTCGCTAAGTATTTTCACACAAACTGCAAAGCCAACTGGTACTGGTATCATTATTTGACATACCCAGTCTGTTTTCACGAGCAGAAAATGTAAGCATGTGAGTGATTCTACGATTTGACTGCGCTTTTAAGTCCATGGATTTTATTTGCCAATTCCACTAACTATTAACTGCATCCAATGATGTTTTGGACATTAGCACACATTTATCTTTCATATAATACAGAAAGTGTAGACATGGCAGTATTTCCCTCAGCAAGAATGAATATTTAATACTGGTTTTGGGCGTTTTCATGCCGTCCTGTTTTCCAAATGTCAGATTCAGTCTTCATATTAGCATGTAAAGAAACTTGTTTTGCCCAAGACGATTGCAAATGTTGATTCACAATATGACAAAACTGTCAGAAAGACCACTGTCCTTTCCATTATACATGAAATTTGCCATTTTGTGTGTGTCCACGAAAACTGTGTTAACTGTGTCAGGGTCTGACACCCCCTCCATAAATCAGTAATGGTTTGGTCTTAGGCCATACGAATAACATCACGTGATGTCATAACCTCTTTGGCAGGATATGGGAAGACTTTTTGGAAAGTTTTGAGTTCCATCCTTCCATAATTTAATCCATTCTTTTTCATGTTCTCATAGCGGGAAAATTGCCTGTCAACTGTGTTATCAACATATTCATAAGAATCTGAATTAGAAATCACATGTAGAAAAACACAGATAAAGCATACAAATACATGAATTGATTAAGGTGTTGTGGTGGAACTTCTGAGGTCCTCAGTTAGCACACCATAAAAATGGCAGAAATGTCAGGCCGTGTTACGCATCAGCTATGACAGTTGAGGAGGAGTATGTTTTTGCCAATTTATCTCCATATTGACAGACAAACAAACAAAATAATTTGTGTTCTAGGGAGATGGGGTTGTCTGCTCTGTTTTTTCTCCTAAAAAAGTGCCGACTTGTTCCCCTGCACTGTTGACCGTAACACAGTTGAGTAACACGGTTGACTGTTTTGAAAGTGTTTTTGTGCTATTGATCCCTTATGTGTTGAAAAAATCCTATGAACCGACATTAGGGATTATCTCAGGAGAAGGAAGTCTTGTGTAAGGAGGGTGACTAAATTCAAATCAGACGTTACAGGGATTTATAATGAAAAATGTGTCAGTCTGTATCACAGTGAATCATAAAAAAAGCTCAACAATCACATTTTCTATATCAGTTGCACAGATTAATGACAACATTATTGTTAAAGGGACACTGTGAGATTTTTAGATCTTTATTTCCAGAATTAATGCTGCCCATTCACTAATGTTACCTTTTTCATGAATACTTACCACCACCATCAAATTCTAAGTATTCATTATGACTGGAAAAATTGCACTTTTCATACATGAAAAGGGGGATCTTCTCCATGGTCCGCCATTTTGAATTTCCAAAAATAGCCATTTTTAGCTGCAAAAATGACTCTACTTGGACCATACTAGAAAATGTTTGTTTATTACTTAGTAAACGTTCATGTAAAGATCAAATTTGGCAATAGGCAGCCCAGTTTTAATGAGCAGCATAGTTGCAGTACCTTTTTTGACCATTTCCTGCACAGTGTCCCTTTAAGGGACATAAGCACTTTCAAACGTATGGTGTTTCAACTCTGTAGAATTTTTATATGTTTTAAATGACATAGTATTTGTCCATAACACTGTTGACAAAATAATCAAGCAAATGTTCGCTTTCATTAGAGTATTTATCAAATGATTTAAGATTAAGCTTGGCAATTTGTTTGTTTGGAAACTTAAATATATACACTATGTAAACATCTAGAGCTCTGCTCTCGCAGCTACCAGCATTGTGCTGCCACAAGAACAAGGAAGTAGAGAGACGACCAATCATAGCGCCTTTTTGACTGCGTCCTCCGCGTCCGTCCGACGGATAGTTAGGATTTTTTCGAGGCGCTCGACGACGGGCGCAGAGTCTCTGCGCGGGGGGCATGAACTCGCACAGACACAGGACGGACGGACGCAAAGGCTATGCGTCCGAAGCAAAAATCTAGCTTTAGTGTTGAATTCACTGCAGAATATACTGTGTGTGTGTGTGTGTGTGTGTGTATGTGTATGTGTGTGTGTGTGTGTGTGTGTGTGTGTGTGTGTGTGTGTGTGTGTGTGTGTGTGTGTGTGTGTATGTGTATGTGTGTGTGTGCGTGTGCGTGTGCGTGTGTGTGTGCGACTTGGTGATTGTACGTGTGTCTGTCTATGCTTTAGTTTTTCCAACTTTCATGTTGATGCTGTATTCATGTTTTGCCCACTTTTTTATCCTTTCATTTTGGCTCTGGATTCTGGACAGCAAGTAATAAAAATCCATTGTTAAGTGAAGTCAAGGACTGTCTCTCTGTAACCTTTTAATTCTCTAATTTCATCCTCATTAGAAAATCACGGGGAGTCTCACAGGATTATCCCCTATATGCTGCAGAGAAGAGAGGAGGTGGAGGGTATGGCCACAGATACGACACACACACACACACACACACACACACACACACACACACACACACACACACACACACACACACACACACACACACACACACACACACACACACACACACACACACACACAGGGCCGCTGACAGGTTTGGCTGGGCCCGTGACAAAAAAATATCAATGGGTTCCCCTTCCTCTTACCCCCGGATGTACACGGTTTCTCCCCACAAAGTTAACAGGTTGATAAAGTGTTAGCATTTGCGTTAAGCGGGATTTATACGCGCTAAGCGAAATAGCATTGCATAATAGCGCTGTTTAAAAAGTTCTCCCTTGCCCTCTCCTTGCGCGCAACGCAACTTCTCATCATGTTATGATTGGGGCTAATGTGCATATTCCTAGCTAAGGTCACAGATGGTCAGATTTGAAACACAATTTTATTAAGCTGTGGTTATAAAATGATGCGACTGTTTGACTGATCATGTTTTAAACATGAATGCTGCAGTGCAGTGCGTGTCTGTTTATGAAGGGAAACTTTTGCTTTGTTAGTGTCCTCTGCTATTGTTAGTACCTGCATCATCTGAAGAACTTTTTACTGAAATCCTGGGGCTTCTGGTGTCTTCATCTATTTTTCTCCTATCCTTCATTTTCTGCCCTCCTGGTTTGAACGACTGCTTCTTCAGACACCTTAGCAAATTGGCACAAGCCGCGTTAAGTTGAAGCCGTTTTTTTCTATCTCGTAATGACCGACCAAAACATTTGTGCACTGATGGTGGGGGAGGTGGGGGTTCTTGATCCTTTTTAAGGGCAGGAAAGGCAAAATATCTCCATCATTTATTTAATGTAAATATAGCGCAATCTCCCTCTCTCAAAAAACATCTTATTTTGAAATTAATTAGAACCATTAATCACAAACTTAATGAGGGCCCAGTTCTGGGGCCCCCTATCCCAGGGCCCGGGACAAAAAGCCCTTTTGTCCCCCCCTGTCGGCGGGCCTGCACACACACACACACACACAC
>NC_085871.1:29358575-29386075 GCF_034702125.1 Engraulis encrasicolus
GTAACTGTGTGTGTGTGTGGGTGCGTGCGTGAGTATGTGTGTGTTTGCGTTAATGTGTGCGCTGCAAGTGTGTGTGCTTGTGAGCGCTGGTGCTGGTGCAGGGGATTTAGTTGCGATGAGATGAGAAAGAGGCTCTGGGCTGCTCTGGGGAGGAGGATCTCCGAGGGCAAAAGTTGTCGGGATCGTGATGATGGCAGAGACAATGCGGCGTTTGAAGTCGAAAACCCCTTTGTAGGTATTATGTCTCCCTTCCGCAGATGTCAATGCAGCTCCGTCCTTCTGAAGTGCTCAAGTTCTCTGCAGCTGCTTTGTGAAATTTATTCCCAAATCATTAACAAGGCTGAATGTCGTTGATAATTAATAATACAAAAAGTGAATTAATCCATAATGCTTTACATTTTACAATGGCAACTACAACAATAATATAAAATAATAAAAACAATAACAATAATACTACCACTAATAATAAATTATAATTTTTCACCTTCACCACAACATTCAAAAATTCATCCACCAACAGTCATGCTCAAATTCAATTTTACCTCCTTCAACAGAGACTGTAGTGCCTCTCTCTCTTAGGCAGAACCACATCAATCTCCAAACATATGATTCATTTTTTGCTAACATGCTTCATTGAACCACAAGCTCTTTTTAACCATATTCTGTGGACATGCTCAGAAACAAAACGCTGGAAAATGAAAGGAGAAAAAAGTGCGTAACAAAGACACATGGCTTTCCATGTGTGACAGCTATTCTATCGTGTATGGCATTGTATGACCCGATGCTTTATTCTCAGCTGACTTGTCAATCACAGGACTTCGCAACCCCCTCTCCCTTTGTGTGTGTGTGTGTGTGTGTGTGTGTGTGTGTGTGTGTGTGTGTGTGTGTGTGTGTGTGTGTGTGTGTGTGTGTGTGTGTGTGTGTGTGTGTGTGTGTGTGTGTGTGTGTCTGTGTGTCTGTGTGTGTCTGTGTGTGTGTGTGTGTGTGTGTGTGTATTGTGGTGTGTGTACGTGTGCTTGCTTGCTCGCACGTGCGTGCATGCTTACGTGCGCGCGTGTGTGTGTGTGTGTGTCTGTGTGTCTGTGTGTGTGTGAATCATGGCACCCTCAACCCCATTTTCCTCCACCAATTTCAGCAAACAGTCTAGATATAATGAGAATGTTACTGTGACAATAGCCTTTCACAATACGTGTGTATGTGTGTGTGTGTGTGTGTGTTTGTGAACGGACATTGTTGAATGGACAGCAATGCTGTAGTTACCGCCTTTGCTTTGAACCTTTGACCGCACTGCAAACAGACAGAAATTGAAGGGGGGGATTGAACCCATATCCACCTGAGCTCCTAATAGGAAATAAATGTCCATCATTGACTTGCACTCCTGGGTTTCCTCTGTAGGCCTTTGAATTTCTGTGCTATTGTGTATGCCTGAGAGAGAGAGAGAGAGAGAGAGAGAGAGAGAGAGAGAGAGAGAGAGAGAGAGAGAGAGAGAGAGAGAGAGAGAGAGAGAGAGAGAGAGAGAGAGAGAAATGTAAAATGTATGTGATTGTTCAAAGAATAGGTAGAAAGAGACAGGGGAAGAGAGACGGGGTGGGATGCCCACTGAGTAGAGATGGAGAGAGAAAGAGAAAGAAAGATAAAAAAGAAAAGAGAGAGGGAGAGGGAGAGAGAGAGAGAGAGAGAGAGAGAGAGAGAGAGAGAGAGAGAGAGAGAGAGAGAGAGAGAGAGAGAGATCATGACAGACACAGAGAGGCAAGCGAGTGATGGAACATTTGGCAGAGTTCCATGGGGTAAGTAGGGATAGTCAGGATGGGGGCAGAGAGAGAGAGAGAGAGAGAGAGAGAGAGAGAGAGAGAGAGAGAGAAAGAGAAAGAGAAAGAGAGAGAGATGAGATGAGAGTCAGGAGGAGGCTACTCCTGTTGGGGGCTCCATAGGGCTGGGGTCAGCTCAGCAACTAGACACACCCGTCACAAACACATACACACACACGCACACACACACGCGCGCGCGCACACACGACACACACAAACACACACTCGTATGCAAGCACACACGCACGCACAGACCCACGTACGCATGCACGCACGCACGCACACACACACACACACACACAGCACACCAGAGGGCCGGGGTCAGTTCAACTCTTCAGCACACCTGTCACACCCCAATTGCGTCTCGTAGTCATGCCGACTTCCCCTATAGTGATAACCTTCATATCACATCTACAAAGCTCTGCCTAGCTACCTCCTCCTCTCCAAATGCTATACGACTAGGCCCGTCACAACAAGGCAAGCAAACTAGGCAAACGTCTAGGGCTCATTGCTGAAAAATGCCCCTACCCAATACATTAAAGAGAATAATGGGGGTGGGGGATGGGTAAGGGCCCCCAAGTCTCTCCTTGCCTAGGGCCCCTGAGTACCTTGAAATGGCCCTGTATACAACTACCAACTACGGCTCATATACCAACAAGCTACAAGTAGCTCAAGGTCAGAAAACAAAGTTTTTAAAAGCTGAGCTCTTTTCTCATTCACGCTGATACATTTCAGCAGGTTTATGTGATATGTCACTGTGAGGTACTGCTTCTCAAATCCTGCAAAGGGATCCTGTAAATATACTCGGTGTGAGACTTGGCAAGTGTTAAAGGCACTGAGATATGTGTGTGTGAGTGAGTGTTAAGCAGGGGAGGTTATCTTAATTGTTCTTTTTCGTTCCACTCGAGTGTGAAATTGGGATAAGGTTGTCAAGTTTTAAGTGCATTTGAAGTTCGGAAGAGCAGAGAATGTGAAATACTACAGCAAAGTTCTAGAACCTTACTAAAACAAATGGGTCACCGAGCAACTAAAACACTCCACAGAACTGGCATAAAGAAGTGCACAGTACGACCAAACAATAACCAAATCAATATGCGTGTGAAAAGATGTCATCCAAAAGAATCACATATTTTTTTCATGATGGCTGTGTGACAGAATGAGGGGCCAACTGTCAAACTGTGACTTTGTGTGGGTGTGCACGTGTGTGCGTCAACAAACACTCACAGTTGGGTCAGTATGGGTCATAATTGTTTGATTTGTGATTTGCAATCTCTCTATTGTTTTGTTTATATGGCAAATAGCTGTCAAAAGTCACCTCAATCAGTTACCCTCAGACAATTACAATCAAGGAACCAAAAAAGATTTTAGAAGAAGACACACTTCCAACAGTATTACCATTTTTTTGTGCTATTTTGTGCATTTGTTGTAACTTTGGCTGTTTTCGCTGAACTTTTCACACAGAGGCACAAACAAATCACCAAACAGCCAAACTAATGACACAAGCCTGCCTCCTATTTCATAACATACACTTTGCAAAATGTACCAAAACAATCAATTTGTTTAGCAATTGTTTTTCAGAACTGTGAACACAAGTCACTGTTTTACACATTGTTTCCAAATGATGAACACACTCCTAGACTCCTAACCTCCCCAAAATGACATACTGTACTTTGTCAGCAGAGAAACAAAGTATGTTTTACATTTGTACTGTCTGTGTTTAGTTGCAATGTGTGCTAGTGATGTGATAGGTATGTTAATTATTTGATACAAAAACATCTCTTTTACATCTGTGTGCACAGTAGAGTTAAACAAACCGTGTTCGGTTTGGCATTTGTATCTACACAGTTGTGCTGACTTGGTGAGAGGTTGTTATAGTTGTGTGAAGAGTTCCGCAAAATCAGCCAAAGTTACAAAACATGAACTTTACCGATAAAAAAATCAGCCAAAGTTACAAAAAAAATGAGCTTTACCAATGAGAAAAAAACTGTAAATATGCTCTTTGTTGTGTACTACGTCACAGAATTGACCATATTCTAAAACCTGTCCTAGAGTACTGTCTAATGTCTAAATAGCAAAACCGTTAAAGGAAGAAAGATTGTTGTGAAAGCAGAAGAAGATCATCATATACACTTAAAGTCACAACAATAATTTATTATCGATTAAGTTATATTAGCATTGCACAAAGGATGAAAGCCTTAATAACACCAGCAAAAAAATACCAGCAAACAAAGAGGAGCTGAAAATAGATAGAGAGAAAAGAAGAAGATGTCAGCATCCTCTCTTCCCCCGTAGTCTGCCACGAAACACAAGTCGCAACTGAACTTTTTCAATGTACTTTTCTTTTTTCCTCTTCATCAGAATAGCTGCACCTCACACAAGTAGAGTAAGTACTATACAGGACTTTTACATTCAGACAAACAGAACCTCTCGCCGTTGCCTAGCACGGCAGATATGTGAGCACGCAAACAAAACCGTCAGCATTTGCCGACCTTCAAAAGTTGCCGTTCGATTCAGCCCAGTTGCTTTTGTTCCCTCCCTCTCCCAAAAGATGAATGCGTTGGTGGGAGCCCTGCCAAGCCTTTGTGCTGTACTGTCCACAGTCCTTTCTCCTTCCATCCTCCTCCTCCAGTCCTCTCATACCTCTCTTTTTTTCGCTTCAGAAAATTGGATTCGGTCACCCCTTCGTCTGGAGTCCAAGGAAGAACGAAAAGCGGTTGTTCTCTTTTGCTCTTTTGTATGCGTTATCAGTCCATTTTAATTTCATTTATTTATTTTTTAAAATATTTTTTTTTGCTCAACAAATGTTGCATAACGCAATTGCAAAAAAAGATACAACAGGGCGACCACAGCCATGCAGCCACATCACTTTCACTGTCTCCCACTCCCGCTTGATAAATGGGTCTCTCTCTCGGAAAGGACAGTGAATCCCCCGGCATGACGGATCCTATAGTCAGTGTCTATAGCTGTAGCTGTGCCCTCCTGCTGAGAGTATGGCAGTCTCTGGAGTGGCATGGTGTGGTGTGGTATATATGTACAAACATGAGAAGTAGAAGAAGAAGAAGAAGAAGATATAAACAAACAGGCTTCTGTTGGACAGTTGTCAGACTGAACCGTGAAGAAAGCTGGAGATCAGTGGAGCTGCTCTGTGGAGAAACACACGTGCGCACACACACACACACACAGAGACAGACACAGACACAGACACAGACACACACACACACACACACACACACACACACACACACACACACACACACACACACACACACACACACACACACACACACACACACACACACACACACACACACACACAGGGATTAAGGTTATTGAAATCCAGCTTGCAACAGCTCTATTGCAGACACCTACAGCAACCCCAGTTGTACCAAGCAGTCTTTGGTACCCTATTTTACAACATACTTTGTAGAGAGATATGGTTGACCATACAGTAAGAGTCACTGATTTTGTACTGATTTTCATGACGGCACGGCATGACTTTGCTCTTTTTTCCAGCTCATACACCTGGGAAGCCTCATGGACTCTGGACCATGTTTCTCGAAAGTATAGTTGCTAACCAGTTAGCAACTTAGGTCTCCAATGAGAAATTGCATTGCAACTTAGTTAGCAACGATGTTGTCGAGAAACACACTGCACGGTACGTACAGTATATGTCCATGGAATGGGAAACAATACATGGCTCCCAATGTACTTGCCCTCACCACCACAACTAGCAGGTGGTATTACCAGGCGTTCACACTGACCATTGACAGATGGATCCCATTACATTATGGATGAATTATGGGGACCTTCGACTTCGTTGCGTCCGCTAAAAGTTCGAAATGTTCAACTTCAACAGTAGTGGTGGATCCGTCAGCCAATCAGTCAGCATGTGTGAATGTAATACACAAAAACATAATCGCCTTTTCATTAGACACACGCACCGGCAATTGTTGACAGACGATGACCATGTAAGCAAAGGTTTACTGTGTTGTAAACACTTTAGATAGAGATGAATTTTGGCAACTGTAATATCCCAAGGAGGTGGTTTAGTATTTAACCAAGTCGGGTTAACTAAAAGATATTTGAAATTCTTCAAGCAAAATTATCTCAGAGTAAAAGGTAATTCTCCTAATGCATAGATAGACCTTATAGCTTCATTCGTTCAGCCTCAGTGTGATTACCCTAGTATAAAATAAAGGTGAAATAAAATAAAATTAATTCATGGAGCAAAACTAAGTAAATGGCTCCTATTAGTATGTTCCTCAAACTGCTATTTACCATGCCCAGGTAAGTAGATTAACCTACTTTCTGAAACTGTACATAGGTCAAGTTTAATATTTAAGCAAAGTGAGCCACACAAAAAGATGCCGGTTGGAGGGTTGTGGAATTCTTGCACTTCTCGTAAAGTGTGAGACTGCCCTGTGTTTTCTTTGTAGGACTGACCCATTGAAAAGTGAGAGCAGTTCACAGGCATAAAGGCAGCAGTGTTGTTTCCCCAACAACACATCAATAAATCGGTCAAAATATTCAGTCAAAGCTGCTCCCATAGATTGCATTACAGAGCATTTAGCGGGCGCAATTATCCAAAGTGCTTTCTAAAATGGAGCCTCACTCTACTCAGGATATTGCACATCAGGATGTCTACTGTAGGAGAAGGTGCTACAGTGCAGTGCTCTTACTTATTATAGTAACATTATGAATGATGATCATAAAAAAATATACATATACATAAAGTAACACTCAGATACTCTCAGACTTATTTTGGTTCGAGGTCGGGACTCTAATAGCACGTTCAGGCCAACTAAGAACCATTCCTGCACCTAATCATGAACTGGCTGACATGTTCATGCTGGAGATTTTAGCGTTCGTGAACCGGAAAGTTGGCTCGCAATACGAACCGAAAAATATTTGGTATTTCGGTAACACTTTATAATAATGTCTGCTTAGTAAAGACTTAGTAAATAATTTACTAATGATGAACGAAACATTAACAAATGTCTTTATCATTAACTAAGTTTTATTAATGCTTTATAAAATATCTACAAATAATATATACAAGATTTTACATGCCTTATAACCAGGGCTCTAAATTAACGTTTTCCACCACCAGCCAATTTGGCTAGTAGACATTTTTTCTTACTAGCCAAATGAAAGGTCAACTAGCCATTTTTTTATCACCAAAATAAACCATGCGTTAATTATGTTGCTTTTAATTATTTTATTAAACTAGGCTATGTCCTCAACACAGATAAACAATATAAATATTATACTCAATATAATTCAGTCTATTCTATAATTATTTAGTAATTATATTTTTATTACCTGCATTTCATTATTTTTCATTCCATTTCCATATACTGCACAGACAGCCAAACACTAGCCTATTAACTTACCTCACACACCATCACCCAAACCTCATACAGTATAGGCCTACAACTCACACAAACACAGCATGCCTTCAAGACTAATGTCACACACATACCAGACTTTCAACATACACTAGTCAAACACACACACAACCAAACACTGCAAAACCACATATCCCCTACACAGCATCACTTCTTACACAGTGGGCCAAATACCATGGACAATGCACAGAAGACAGGTGAAGGGGAGAAGAGATGAAGGGAGGAGAAGGAGACGGAGAGGAGAAGGACAGGAGACACCCCCGCGCGCGCACACACACACACACACCTACACAGTGCGTGAATGATGTCTGCATTGTGTGTTTATGCTGCTGCTGCGTGACACCTTCAAGTTCCTCCAGGTCAAATTAATATTAGCTTTACTTACGATGCGCTTGGAATGACAATTACCGTTACGCTATGTCAACTAGATATCCAATAACACCACACGGACACCATGCTTACTTTGTTACTTTCGTCGCTAGTTTTTGTTATCTTTTTTTTCACTTACTCGTATATCCATGTCAAACTCGTGCAGGGTCTTTGCGATGGCGTGGGCGTTATTAGGAAACGACAACTCCATCGTTTGTAGAAGCGAGGACCTCGCAAATATCAGACGGCTTCTGACGGCAACGACACTGTTTTGACAGACAGCTGTCCTGCTGTCCCTCCACTCACTCACGCCGTTTTCGCTCCACCAATACACCAACAACTGTTACGCTGCTATTACTTGCATTCATCGACACATAACCGTGCTTTAACCACTGCCACATTATTTTTCATCTGACAAAAACCTACAAAACCAAAGTAATCGGCGCTAGTCCGCTCATTGAACATATTTTATCAACACTCCAGCGCGCGGGTATCAAACACGCAGCCAATGGATGTGAGGCTGCCTTATTGTGATTAACGGTCAGCCAATGGGTGTGGGCTACATCATGACGGTAGGACTAATGTTCATGGGTAATGTAGGCAACGTTTTAACGTTCATCAGACGGCAGCTACAGATCTGTGCGGGCAGCTGTTTAACGTTCAGTCGGGCGCGCGCTACCGGCCAATTTGGCTAGTGGATGATTTTTTCTACCAGCCAAAATTATTTTTCACCCGCATTTGGCGTGTTGGCGTGCGTTAATTTAGAGCCCTGCTTATAACAGAGTATTTTATTCATTTACAAGCAATTTGTAAATGTTTGATAAATATAAGATATTAATATAACATTTCCTAGTCATGTACAAACATTTGTTAACATTTCCTAGCCATTTATAAACATGTGTTAATGTTTTGTTCATCAATAGTTAATTATTTATTAAGTCTTTATAATGCTTTTTGCATCCATTATTATAAAGTGTTACCGGTATTTCTCCGCAAACCGTGACAACAACGTGGATGTCAGCAGATTCATCCGGGTAATACAGTCATGTCTGGAAAAAAAAGCCCACCATGAGAGTCCGGTATGAACGTGTGAGGTTGGCAGGTAAGCACTTTAGTGCCGTTCCAGTCGGCGAGAAAACAGTATAAGAGGGCAGAATATTTGCCATAGACTTTTTCATAATCACAACCCAAATGACAGTAACCACGTTGGTTAGAGTCGTCATTTTCATGCAAAAGTGGGGTCTATGTGTGAAAGAATTTTCCTTGAATGTGGGCCTACTGATGTTGCATTTTCATGTATTGCGTTGTAACAGACTTTTCATGAACCTCCTGGCAATGCTCCATGCACCCCCAGGGGTCCCTGAACCCCACTTTGAGAACCACTGTTCTAACCGCCCAGATAGACTGAAAAGTAACACATGCAGAGAATAACACGTTTAACATGAAAACACATAGCTTACTAATGATAGGATATGATAATAGAACACAAAGGATGAATGGAGAAATGCACTGTATGGTCGTGAGATTGTTGGGCAGGCATTTGTCAACTTTAGTGTACTGTATAACAGATTTTTGACTACACGTACTACCGTTACCCACTTTACACTTAATGGTTCATGAACAACTGAGAATTCCTTCATATATTTGGTCCACCTGTGTTGTCATGCTATGTATATGTTATTTGTTGCTATGGCAACACAGGAAGTGGCAGAGAGAGAGAGAGACAGGAAGAAAGAGAGAGAGAGAGAGAGAGAGAGAGAGAGAGAGAGAGAGAGAGAGAGAGAGAGAAACAGAAAAAGAGAGAGAGAGACAGAGTAACAAACAGGTCATCTAGAAAGATTTCCCAAATTCAGACTTGAGTCATTCTGAAGTAATTAACACTTGCACTGAACCCTCAAACATCTCAGCTCTGTATGGCATCAATCCTCTTTATGTGTGCTTGAGCATGCTTGTGTGAGTGTGTGTGTGTGTGTGTGTGTGTGTGTGTGGGTGTGTGGGTGTGTGGGTGTGAGGGTGCGCGCGCACGCATGCGTGTGTGCATGTTGTCTCCTGCCTGTGTTAGTGGGTGTCTTTTTATAGAGTGTTACGACTGCTACTACTGCGTTAGAAACTTAGAAAAACAGTGACAACAATCTCAGGGGAATCCAAAGCCCTATTTTGGTGCTGTTTTTCGCAGGGGAAGAAAGTTAACCCAGGGCTATTTAATCACACAATACACATTTATTATACTCAGGTAATTCCCCTGTGTCTGGGGAAAAAATGTAGTGTTCTCTACAGACACATAAATGATTCATATCTATCCATGTTATCCACACACTTCCCTTTAATTGTGTGTGTGTGTGTGTGTGTGTGTGTGTGTGTGTGTGTGTGTGTGTGTGTGTGTGTGTGTGTGTGTGTGTGTGTGTGTGTGTGTGTGTGTGTGTGTGTGTGTGTGTGTGTGTGTGTCCTGTGTATGTGTGTGTGTGTGTGTGTGTGTGTGTGTCCTGTGCCCCAAACCACATCTTGTGCCCCAAGCGACGCCCCAATTGAGCGGTGCAGCAGGACGGTACCACTTCAGTCATTGAGAAGGATGCGGGAGAGCACTCGTTAATTTCTCCCCCCCCCACCAACCTGCCAGGTCAGGAATCCAACTGGCAAACTTTGTGCTACAAGGCTGACACCCTAACCGCTTGCCCACAAGTGCCTATTACTTATGCAAGTCAACACCAAATGGAATGTACCCACACAGCAAAAGTACTCCGTAATGGATCCGCCCTGGAGTCCACCATCCACAGGTCATCCTCCGGAACGGATCCGGTAAACGGGTCCGTATCGGCGTCCACTTGCACGCCGCCTATCATCCGACGCGGGGGCGTGGTGCGGACTCAAAAGGGACCCGTTTGTCACCCGCAACGGATCCGCGTGCAGAAGCATACCTCCGCAGTGAGCCCGGTTCGGAGGCGCGACATCCGATGCAAACTCATTCCGTGTCCACTTATTGCATCCGTCACGGTTCCACTACTTTTTATCAGTTACGGACCCATTCCGGACTCATAGATGTTCCGGGCCGGGACCATTTTGGATCCGTGCTCATGAAGTTACTTTCTTATTATGCTATAATCCCAATAAACGAACACTAAACCAGTTAACCGTTTCAAACAGCATTTATATTTAATTCTACAGATAACACAGACCTGGCCTAGACACCGAAATAAGAACCCGAAAAAAACACAACCTGACGAAGAACTTCACTCATCATGATTTTTTATTTATCTTGACATTATTTTTCTGTCTCACTGTCATGTTGAACAATCGCATGTCGTGGTGGCTGCCTTCTCTTCCTTCCCTCATCAGTTGGGGAAACATCACATCAGCGCTCCGATCTGAAAAGGCAACAGAGCTAAACTTAGAGCTTTCATTTATTTCGTAAGATGACAATCAGACATTGCATTGCATATGGAATGGACAACGCTCTTTCACATCTCTATCCCGTGACAGTAATGATGTTGAATATTATAAGATGTACAATGTCCTACTTACTCTTGGTCGTAAAAGCCGGGAGGCAGGCGGGCATCACCGTAGCAGGGTGGATTACAGCTGGCTAGCCCTGTCCGACCCAGAGGTAATTCCACCTGTTTACTGTTGCACAAGATTAAGAACAAATTCAGATATTTGTAGCCCAACGGACATCTTTATCAAACTATGAGCCCAGCTACTTCATTCATTCACCAATGATGGACAGCATATGGGACGAGGGCGCAGTTCATGGCCATCCATTAATTGCTAATAAATAATTAGCCTGGATTTCGTTAACGTGAGGAGAACATGATGCCACCGCTTTAGGATTTGTAATGCTACCGTTAAAAACACAGTTGGTGCCAAACCTGTTGAGAGCATCACCAATCCGTGTAAAAGTGTACCACGAGCCAAATTCAGACCAATATAGCCGTTTCATAAGAGTATTTGAACACTTAGACCTACGTTTAACTTTACACAAGTTTGCTTCAGTCAACCGGTTTGCTAGTAGCTGGCTAGCAAGCTAACGTAAACAAGGCTGTTAAAATGGGCACAATGTAGATAATTTTTATTCAACTGCACTTCCTCCATGTATCGGATGGCATCATATTTTAACAGCATTTAGGAAATACTACAATAGCCAATGTAGTTCTCCATGTCTTTGAATGAATGAACTAGCTGTCTCGTTTTGAAAACAACTAGGGTTAACATACACTTTTAAAGTCATAAAAAACAGAATCCTACGAAATATCAATAAGCATTGATAGTATAAAAGCTTCAGATATACTTTTTGTACCTTTGTGTATCACCTAATATAAATAAATCAATACTTACTGGAGAGCGCTGTTCGGTCGTGTCTGCCCCAACAAAAACTGTACCAACGTCCGTTACATTTTACAGCGCGTCCGCGTTTGTGAATCAGATATGGATGCGATTATGGTCCGCGTTTTGACGGTAGAATTTGGGGCGGCGCACGGTGGCGACCCTGATCCACCAAGTGGAACCCAAAGGAATGTGATAGTGACACGGATGTGGAGACTTGAACGCGGCTCCGCATCGGAGTCCTCTGCTGTGTGGGTAGGCCCTACGTAGTGTAGACTGCAGAAGCCCGGCTTCATTATTACAGTATCTTCTTGATTGGGATGAAAGAGTTATGATCCCTGGCCATCATTACATCACATTAACTTACATGGTATAATTTGCCTTTGGCTAAGGCCCGCCCTAAAATGCTATTTGACCAATCACAGCGCAGCAAAAGGACGAGGTCTGTCCGACCTCGGACAGTTTGACAGCGCTCCGTTGAACTCAATGCAGAAATCGTACGTTTTCAAGTCGGTTTAAGCAAGATATTACGGTCATATTATTATTAAAATATGATTGGAAATTGTGCCTGGGGTATTCGTGACAAATGTGTACATTTCTCCACTAGGTCTAATGCTTACTAGCAGCTGGATAGTCTGCCTTGAAGGGTCTCGGCATCCTCACACTCGACTAGAAAGCACACGGATCAAAAACATACTTTGTGTGCTCCAATCATGCCACCATCTCATTCATGTCACTTTTCAGTAAGGTTGTAAGCAAACCACAAACCTGTTTCAGAGTAGGATTTTGGATTTCTGACCTAATTAATGAAGAAACACAGATAGCAAAGTTAACTATCGGTCACGTCAGGATTGTTTTGACCAGCTGATGGACGTGATTTTGTTAGGCTACTGAAGATATAAACACCAAAGTTAATGTTACACATTTTTTTTGGCAGTTGATTGATTGATTTATTGACAACACATCAGTTCATACACATTGATGTGGTAGCTTTGAAGATGACTACAGTCATCATGTTGTGTGATTTCGTTTTCGTCTAGCAAGTTTGAGTCAGGGCTCAGGCGCGGAGTGGCCGTCGGGAGATCAGGGACTTGTTCCGGAGGGCCGCGGCCGTGAAATATATTTCTGCGGCCGATCCACGTTCTACACCGGCCCTGAAGTTTTGACGTATAAGCACTAACTTCCCACTTTCCACTTCCCTGCATTTTATAACAACTGACTAGCCAGTATTTATACCGCATACCAGACGGCAATACCTCACTGACGGTGTCAAACAGCAAATTGGCCACACCCCTTCTCTACTGATAATTTTCATACACCGTAGATCGCGGAAGTTTACAAGATCTTAGTAACACAGTTTCGTTTTCAGTATTTGAAGAACCTGTGATATGTATATTGGTTACCAAAGGATGGAAATATTAATAAATTATGATTTATTTTCCGATTTCCACACGACTGTTACAGTTTACAGTCTTTCCAGTCCAGATTCACTTGCTCTTTGGTTATTGACTTGGGTTACGAACAGACTCCACCAAGTGGTAAGGAAGAGAACTGCGCCTAACAGAAGCAATGGGTTTTGTTTTGATTTGTTAGACCGTCAGTATATCTCCTTATAGTCGAAATAATATTATTATCATACATATATTTATATGTGGTACATTTAGGATGTAGCCTATGTCTGAAGAAATGGAACAAAATAATTACCACACAAGATTCTGATGTGACCAGTGCTTTGTGTGTAGCCTAAGCTGTGGATTAAAGTAGAGTGATTGCAAGAAACAAAGACTTTTGCTGCGACGAAGACAGCGTTTTAAGGTAGGCCTACACCGTTTGGTTATACATTTTGTTGACTTATGGTTGTGGTTTGAAGTAGCTATTAGGTTTGGCTTATTTGCTGCATGGTGGGTTTATTGCACAATGTAGACAGACTTTTTGTAAGCTATAGGCTACTATACTATATTTTGTAAGCCTACTCTTCTAAAAATCCCCACACTCAAAACTTTGTGCCCATGCTCATCCTGTCTTCCTTAAACGATATTTCAATTTCAAACTGTCAAAATGACAGTGGAGTGCACATTTGCATGGAACAGTAGCGTGATGTAGCCTAACCTAGTAGGCCTATGAATGCTTTGGACTGTGATGATGGCTCCAGTGGTGTAGTCTACTTTTTGAAGTGGGTATACTGTATATTTGAGCATTTTTTGATGTGTGTATAGTCTACTGTATATATTTGTGCTATTGTAAATAATGGATCAATCAATTTTAAGTGGGTATACTATAATCCCTGAAATTTTGAAATGGGTGCGTGTCAGGGCTTGACACTGGCACCTGCCAACTAGCCAAATGCTGGTAAAACTTGGCTGTGGCTAGTAATACTTTCAGTGTCACTAGCCAATTAGGCTGGCAGCTTATTCCTTGGTATGACATACGAATCACAGTAGACTGTATTCTGTTGTTTGCCCCTTGTGTATAAATTGTTTGTAACTCAGTTTCTATTTGCTTGATTGTTTGTAACTCAGTTTCTATTTGATTGATGTACTTTCATGTAGAAAGCTATACACTCTTCTTGTTTTAGCACCTCATCTTCTGAGGTTAGACGTACACCATCATGATAAAGAAAAAAAAAACAATATAAAATCTGTGGCTAGTGGAATACCTGAATGGCTAATGGCTTGGGAAAATCACTAGCCACAGTGGCCGGTGAGTGAAAAAGTTAATGTCAAGCCCTGGTGCGTATACCTGCGTTTTACGTAGACTACACCACTGGCTGTGCATTTCATCAAGGTGTAGGCTACAATTCTCCACTTCAGGTTGATATTTTGACAACACTAATGTCCACATGTACTAAGACTGCAGATTTTGTGGCTTTTGTCTTTTTGGTTTGGAAACCATGTTGTTCGCTTTGTTTTTTTTTTTTTTTTTAAAGAGGGCCGCCAAGGGGAAAATTCTCCCGGTGGGAAAAGGTGGGCCACTCCGCCCCTATGCGAGTTAGCTTACCATGGTGCTGGTTACAATGCCTATCGATACCCAGGTGAGAATATGAGAGCCCACTAACAGCTTAACAGCTGTGATGCATGACAGTTCAGGAAATAAATACTTGCATTCACAATACTATGAATGGAGTTTTTTTATTAGGAGTGAATAACTGCTGTGATTTGCAGTCACTGCATGAATCACGTTGATATCTCAGCATTGAAAGTTTATCTGTCCGACCTAGCAACTGTAACTAAAGAGGGCGGGGCTTAGCCAAAGGCGAATTGACATGCTTGCTTTCCCATGTGGCCCCGGTGCTAAATTACACACTTTGAGCATTAAATTGCACACAGGCATTATATAGGAAGGAAAAAGCCAGGACTCTAAGGACACTGAATGCCCTGTGTGTGTGTGTGTGTGTGTGTGTGTGTGTGTGTGTGTGTGTGTGTGTGTGTGTGTGTGTGTGTGTGTGTGTGTGTGTGTGTGTGTGTGTGTGTGTGTGTGTGTGTGTGTGTGTGTGTGTGTGTGTGTGTGTGTGTGTGTTTTAGTGATTCTGCACTGCATGGTCAACAAACAAATTCTTCAAAATCTTATTAAAATCTGGAAGAAGACCAAATTGTCCTCAGTCACACCAGCTGCACAAGTGGCCCTGCCTGATTGCTGTGCGCTCCTCCGTGGCCAAAAAAGAAAAAAAAGGAATGAAAAAAATAAGTGAAGTAATGAAAAGAAACACTACCAGGAGTATGGACTAATCAGTCGTGCTTTTAGAGCCATAATCAGCTCCCTTGCCCACCTTTTCCTTAACTTTCTTTTAATTTCTTCCATTTGTGTTTTTTCTTCTTTCATATGCTCTATATCCCTCAGTCTTTTTAATCCCTTCGCCTGTTTTTTTACCCTCTACTCTCCTCTTTCTTCAGTGCTGTGCAGAGAAAGTGAGGTAAGTGCACATGAGGTAACAGGAGACAGGGAGAGAGAGAGAGAGAGAGAGAGAGAGAGAGAGAGAGAGAGAGAGAGAGAGAGAGAGAGAGAGAGAGGGTGGACTGAGATAAGTAAAAGAGTATGATTTCTGTGGCAAGAACAGGGAGAGAGAGGGAGAGGGAGGGAGGGAGAGAGAGAATGAGAGAAGAGGGGATTAGAGAGGGGGGTGGGGGCAGAGTGAGATAAGTGAAAGAGTATGACCTCTGTGGTTGGTGCGGTCTGCCCTGTATCCCTCCGCTCTCCCTATCAGATGTGTTCTCCGTGTCTGTGCCCAGCCATGGCTTGTTTGCATTGATCAGCAAGGGCGAGATAGAAAGAAAGAAAGAAAGAAAGAAAGAAAGAAAGAAAGAAAGAAAGAAAGAAAGAAAGAAAGAAAGAAAGAAAGTGATGACAGAAGAAAGAACGGATGATAGAGATAAGGAAAGAAAGCAAGAGAGGGAGAAAGAATGTCACAACAGTGGTTGATCCCAGTCTGCAAGTCTCAGCCCAGGAGCAACCTCCTGCTTCTTTCGGCCCTCCTTTTCCTCTTCTCTCCTCCATCCCTCTGCATTTTCACTCGTCCTTCCTATTCTGCTGTTTCTCTCTTCCTCCTTTTCATCCTCATCCTCCATTTCCTCCCCATTCTTCTCCCCGATTCTCCTCTACATGCTCACCCTCTCCTCTTCTCCCTCTTCCTTCTCTTATTCCTCTTCCTCCTCCCATTCCTCTTCCACCACCTCCTTCTCTTCTCCCTCCAACTTCACCATCTAATCCTCCCCTGACAACTCCTGCTATTCCTCCTCCTTCAACTCCCTCTCCTTCCTTGCCTGGTTACGAAGTAAGATAAGGTCTGGAGACCTGCCAACTGTAAATCCCGTAGAGGGTCTCTGGTTTACGATTGATGACAACTGTTTGTCGGGTGTTATGAATGTCTATTATTTGGCATACGTAGCCCATAGCCAATTGTGTGAGTTGTATCTAGTCAAACATGACTGCTGTCATTGCCTTTCCTTGCTCGGGCACCCTCTCGGAGGCATAGATTCCATGCTGTCTTTCAGATCGGAACCATGGTGCAAAGCAGCATGGGATTTCCCAGGCTACCTCCTTCCTGTTCCTCCTCCTCCTCCTTTTCCACCTCCTCCTCCTCCTCCACCACCTCACTGTGATTAAAGTGAACATGCCTCAGTGACTGACAGGTCTTGTCTTGCCGCTGCCAAAATAACGTCAATACTTATTCCCCATCCTCTTCCTTCTCCTCCCGATTCTCCACTTCCTACTTCTTATTGTCCTATTCCACCAACATCACCTTCTACTTCTACTCCTCCCTCTCCACCTCCACTCCCTCCTTCTCCACCTCCTCCACTGTGATTAAAGTGTGTACACCAGTGACTGACAGCTTGTGTCTCCGTACTGCTAAAATGCCCCCAAAACCTATTCCCTCTCCTTATTCCTCTTCCTCTTCGTCTTTTCCAGTTTCCCCTCTTCATATACTCCTCCCCCTCCTCCTTTCCAAAGATCACTTTCTCCTCCACACCACCTCGCTCTGATTAAAGTTTACATGCCGGTGATTGACAGGTCTCGTCTTTCCGCTGCCAAAATAACCTCAATACCTATTACCCTTCCTCCTCTGCCTTCTCCACGTCCTGCTTCTTTATTCTTCTCTTCCACCGACATCACCTCTTCTTCCTCTTCCTCCCTTCCTCCATCCTCTTCTCCTCCTCCTCCTCCTTCACCCTTTCAGAGTGATTAAGGTGTAAACAACGGTGGCACCCATATCTCTTTCTCTCCCCTCCTCTCCCTGCCCTTCCTCTCCTCCTCCCCTTCCTTTTCTTTTTTCCTTGTACTACTTCTCCTCCTCCATATCAAGCACCCACTCCTCTTCCACCCCTTTTGCTTTTCTTCTTCCCCCTCTTCTTCCAGTTTCTCTTCCTTCTTCTTGCTTTCCTTTTCTGATTACCTACACTACTGTTTTCCATCCAGCTCCCTCTTTTCCAGCAACCCCCCTACCCATTCAACTTCTCCTACACCCTCCTCCTCCTCCTCTTCATTTCACCTGCACCTCTTCCCATCCCAAATTGTCTGTCCAGAGTACGCGACCAGTGACTGACAAGTCAGAGCCAAAATATTCACCTGCACCCATAGCCCATCCTCCCCCTCCCCTACCTCTTCATCCTCTCTTGCTTCCTCCTCTTTCTCTCTTACTATGCCACTTCTCCTTTTCCCCATCCAGAACCCCATCCTCCCTCTCTAACACCCCTCTCCTCCTCCTACTCCTCACCCCCCAGCACCTCTTCCCATCCCTCCTAAATAGTCTGTCCAGAGTACACACCCAGTGACTGACAGGTCGCGTCTCTCAGCTGCCAAAATATCCACCCCGGCCATTCTTTTCCCCAATGTTATCCATTCAGTTGGGAGACAGCTAACACCTTCATGGCAGCAGGCGAGCGACACCTCTCACAATAACCATACAGGCTCTGCTCTGCTCTGCTCTGTCCGCCTGTCTGCCATTCTGCCATTCTTTGGCAATAATGATCAACTCCAACTGTGATAAATTAGCGGAACACAATTGTGAATTTGTTTCTTTTTTTACCCACATTTGATCCAACTCAATTAGAAAAGAAGAGAACAGAGTAGACTAGACTAGACTAGACTAGAATAGAATAGAATAGAATAGAATAGAATAGAATAGAATAGAATAGAATAGAATAGAATAGAATAGAATAGAATAGAACAGAATAAAACAGGAAATTGATTCAACTCAAAATAAATTTTAGTAGATTTAAACTTTAATCTTGAACCTTGTGTTATACTTATTACACTACACGAGTCATGTAACCTTTGAGTTTATTCATCCACAGCTCATTTGAATAGAGTATGCTCCATAAATCATTGGAGAGAGGTTTATGCTTCTCTGACAGTTTTTTTTCTCCTGTGCTTGCTGATGTCCCCTCAAGGGCCCAGAGAATAAGACAATACTAGCAGCATTTAAATATAATTGAGGAATAAATAAGCAACTATAAAAACACCCAGCTCTGCACAAAACAGATAACTACACCCCCCCCCCTCCCCCTCTCTCTGTAAGACAGAAGAGAGAGTAAACGACAGAGGAATATAAGAGTGAAAGACAGAGATCAATGATAACGAGAAAAGAAGACAGACAGACAGACAGACAGACAGACAGACAGACAGACAGACAGACAGACAGACAGACAGATAGATAGATAGATAGATAGAGAGAGAGAGAGAGAGAGAGAGAGAGAGAGAGAGAGAGAG
Organism: Engraulis encrasicolus; assembly: GCF_034702125.1. NCBI lineage: Eukaryota > Metazoa > Chordata > Actinopteri > Clupeiformes > Engraulidae > Engraulis > Engraulis encrasicolus. The sequence goes on from NC_085871.1 coordinate 29,377,681, forward strand.
AGAGAGAGAGAGAGAGAGAGACAAAAAGAGAGAGAGAGGGCGGCAAACAACAGAAAAATATTGAAAGAGACAAAGAGAGGGAAAAAATAAGGAGAAGAAAAGGCAAAAAGAGAATGGGGGAGGCAGAAAGTATGCAAAGAAAAGGATAGAGCAAGTGAGAGGGAAAGAAAGAAGAAAAAACTACCTGAGGGATTCAGGTAGAATATCCTCATATACTGAGACCCCCAGAGCATCATTTTTTAAACAGTATTTGGGTTAGCACCGCTGCTTTGCATAATCACATGCAGAAAAGATGGTGCGGTGTGCAGACTGAAGCGATGGTGCGGTGTGCAGACTGCTCTGCTATGCTATTCCTATCCTAACACCTGATCCAGTCATTTACATCCCGGCCTTGTCACACAGACAAATGTAGCTCTAATGCAAGAATAATTCAACTGCACAAACTAAAGGAAATGCTAAATTTGCCTTTTTTTAAGACATAGCACGCGCATACACACATGTGTGTGTGTATGTGTGTATGTGTGTATGTGTGTATGTGTGTACGTGTGTACGTGCACTGAGCAAAACAAGCCACTGATCTGGTAAATAGATTATAGCCGTATTCACACACACACACACGCACGCGCGCGCGCATGCACGCACGCGTGATCTATGCTAAGGAGGTTAAGTATACGAGTTATATGAGAAACCCTTTTTATATACATAATATATAATATATCATATTTTATATAAGTGATGTCTTTAGTATATTCAGTCTTGTGAGACTTGTATGCATACATGATGTCCTACCTATATGGCCAACATATGTTTGTATCTTGCATGAGGAAAAACAAAACCCCATTACATGTGACGTATCACATGTTTCATTTTCAACCCGGCATCCCAAAGGCATGTAAACCTTTTCAAATTATAAGCTGTGCGGTCAGGGGAGAAACAAATAGTGTGCATTGTGCCATGTATACGTAAGCCTACAGTATGTAGGCTTTTGCCATCCTGCATGATATACAAGGCTGAGGTCATTTCACTTTTATAACACATACATTATGTGAAATTTCAAATTGTTATCTACTCTGTTGTGGGAAAAAAATGACAAAAAAATACATGTTTCTCTGACTAAGGCACTCCAAATTATTATTTTTGACATGTCCTACATAAAAATATAAAACACAAAGCCCACACAGAGCGGCATGAGTACAATACCTTGGACTAAAGAGCACCCATGTCATGTGTAAGCAGTTAGGATGTCGGATTTGTAGCCCAAAGGTTGCTGGTTCGATTCCCGACACGGCAGGTTGGTAGGGGGAGTAATTATAACCAGTGCTCTCCCCATCCTCCTCTATGACTGAGGTACCCTGAGCATGGTACCGTCCCATCGCACTGCTCCCTTGGGGTGCCATTGGGGGCTTCCCCCTTGCACGGGTGAGGGATAAGTGCAATTTTGTTGATTGCTGTGTCACAATGACAATGGGAGTTGGAGTTTCGCAGATGGGCTTTCACTTCACTTTCACCCAAACCCAAGAAGTTAACAAATCATCGGATTAAGAGCACACCATAATCTACCAAACATCTACCCCTTCATCATCAGGCCATGATGTGTTTATGAGCTATGGACTACCAGACACAAAATAACATCACTTGGTTTTACGTTTGAATTTTATACAGCAGCTGACAGTGCACAAAAAGGCAAAGAGGGAAAAAAAATCTATTTACAAATGTATTTCAACAATTAGATGGTATAGAACAGTGGTTCTCAACCTTTTTTGAACAAAAGCCCCCTGGACCTCATCCTAACCCTCCCAACGCCCCTTTGACCTCATCATAAGCCTACCAATGCCCCCTTAGTATTAAAAAAATTAAATGGACGAATGCTCCCAATAACAACTAAGCCCCAACCTGAAAACTGTGACAATTTTGGTCACAATAACCGTGAAGTTACATTGTCATACCGTGACACCCCTATTTGTATCAATGTGTTCTTCACCTGTGGTGTTGAATGCCTGTCGCATCCTTCCAGTGTTACCAGAGTTGATCCCGGTCAAGCCGAAATCTTCGCAGTGTCCCACAAGGGGCAGGGAGGGAAGGGAATCAAAAGAAATAAAGGAATGAAAACATTACGGGAATGAGAAAAGGGAAAAGAATGAAAAGAAGGAAATGAATAAAAAGAAGAAAAGTGAGGAAAAGAAGGAAGGAAAGGAAAGGGGGGGGAAGACAAAATGGGATAAAGACATGGACACAAAAGTACCAACACAGGAGGCAGAAAGGAGGAGAAGAAAGAAATGGGGAAGAAAAAAAAGGGTAAAGACAAAGACAACAAGTCATCAACACATTAGGAGAAGGAGAGAAAGAAACGAATGACAAAAACACGGGTAGAGACAATGAAGAAAAAATGGAAGAAATGAATGAAAGGAAAAAGGGGAAAGACAAATGGAAATAAACAAAGAAAAATGAGAATCAAACAAAGGAAGCGAAGGGAAGCAAGGACAGAAGGAGAAGAGACAAAAAGGCAAAGACACACTAAGACAAAGAGGTATCAGATTTACAGTTCATACAAGCACGAAATTAACATGTGTGTGTGAGTTTATCGGCTCACCATTGATCGACTGTACACCACAACACACAGACACAGACACATAGACAAAGACACATGCACGTGCGTGCACACACTGTCTCTCTCCCTCTCTCTCTCTCTCTCTCTCTCTCTCTCTCTCTCTCTCTCTCTCTCTCTCTCTCTCTCTCTCTCTCTCTCTCTCTCTCTCTCCCCACACATGAACACCACAACAGCACATCAAAAGGCCCCCTATGCATTTTGCCAGCGTGTGTGGACCTCAAGTCGATCGATACCTCGGCTCCAGACAGCCCATGTGTGGCCCCTTTGCATAATTCATTAAGTGGACCAAAGACATGGGCAAGATGACATGGAAGCGTGTGTGTGTGTGTGTGTGTGTGTGCGTGTGCGTGTGCGTGTGCGTGTGCGTGCGTGTGTCTGGGTGTGTCTGTGTCTGTGTCTGTGTAAGGTGTAGTGTATAGGCACCACAACCTCAGGAAGGACAAGGGGTAGGAACAGGGGGCAAGGGGGCATCAGGATAGTGTTTCCCCCTTAACCACTGGGGACCAAGGGCCATCAAAGGAGCCATCACACACACACACACACACACACACACACACACACACACACACACACACACACACACACACACACACACACACACACACACACACACACACACACACGAACATGAACACACATGCACAAACACACAGTGCCATCAAAAGGAGTCATCACCTCTTTGCATTTAATATGGGCTCCATAACATATAGAATGTCTGTGCACTACATACCACATTGCCATTTATTATTAGCACTGTGTTAGCCATGTCACAACAGGGTCATGCCAACCCCATGACAAGCCAGGGGATAGGGATAAACAGAAATCAGAGACCATGTAAGAGGTCATTATTCTAGCCCTCTCTGAGTATTCTTTTCTTTCTTCTTCCTCCTCTTCTGCTTGTGTACTATACAAACAAGTCCGACAGGCGGACACAGATGCGTCCAAAAGCACAAATACTGTATGAAGTGAGTAACACGAAAAATCGCTGCAAAGATCGTGTTTTGGCCGATTTAAAGAATGCATTTCAGACGGACAGACGGATAGACAGAGAGACGGACCGACGGAAGGACATACCCTCTTATAGAGATGCTAGGACACATCTAAAAATACAAACATGGCTACCACATGCTAACTGTAATTTCAGCATACCAGTACCAATTCGGAGACTATCCAAAAAGCCATTATTCTAATCTCAAGTTTTTCTTTTGTTTCAGATACGTTTTATCCTTTACCTGACATATTTTGACATGCTACTTCCGTCGTCATTAGAGGGTCACATGGATGTTGATGCGTGACATGCTTTAAAATCAGCTGCTGTTGTTTTATGTGTGACTTCCCTGTCAATATTTAAACCATGTCACGCATCAACATTTATTGCCTCTTTTCCACTGCCAGTTTTCCGGTTGGCCTAAAGCTTGACACAGTGCAAATTGACCTTTTTGCTTTTTTCAAATAGGCACGACACAGCTCAATCATAAAGCAAAAAGTGTCGGCCGAGTCACGTTGTGTCGAGCTATAGGCCTACCAGACAACCGGCAGTGGAAAAGAGGCATATGTGACCCTCCATTTGGAAGTTGCACCATCAAACATGTCAGGTAAAGGATGAAACTTTTATATGTCTGAAACAAAAGAAATCGAAAGACTTGATTAAACAGTTAGACATGATGAACTTAATACATCTAGGCCATTATCCCCCCAAGCGTTTATTTTTAGATGCGTCCCACGCATCTCTATAAAAGGCTTTGGTGTCCGTCCGTCCGTCCATGACGCGTTTCTGAATTATGATTCCCTCTTGTGTCCACAAGGTGGCAGAGTTCAGTTTTGGCCTGGAGCTCATGCGTGCAAGCTAAAACGTCTATTGGTTAGCAAACCGGCTAGGCTACGCATCTGATTGCATTCTGACACAAGTGCAGTGCAAGCGCACGGACTGCACTCAGGCACAGAAGCACAGTCTGTATGGATGAGTCTCCCGAAAGTGTCAATATTACCAGCGAGTCTGCAAATATTCTGCCACTACATTTCAGTGAGTAGTCAGTGTGCGCTACGCACTGAGACATAGTGCTCAAACTAGTAGACAAAAGCGCCATTTGAGAAGCACTCGCAATGAGAAACATCAGCTTGCTCACATGAACCTCAACATATTACCAACAACTTATTGTGGTGGCCTATTTGACGAAATGGTCATATTAAGGGAGGTTTGTGCATTTTCCCCCAGAATTATAGGGGGGTCATTTACAAACATATTGCAAGGGACTAACAATGTCTGGTAATTTGTAATTTACTTGATCTATTTTAAATCCTTTGGTACTTTTTCAATTCTAGGCTTATACATGGTAGGCTTATTGATAAATTGCCTTGACATGTTATGAGGAGGCCAGGGGGGCGTTTGGGCAAAAAAGGTTCAAAACGGGCATAGACTGGCGCATCTGTTGTCTGACTTGTTCCACTTCTTCCTCTTTTTTTCCACTTCTTATTGTTCTGGAGTTCGTTTCTCGATCTACTTTCTATCTTAGCAGTACACTACAAATTTTCTTCAGTATTATCTACTTTCTCCAAAGCAAAATATAAACTACCTATTCCCATAGTAAACCAAAAGTAGTTTGGCTTTCAGAAGTCCTCACTCCTACTTCTTCTTCTATTTTCTGGACTACTTTCTCCTCACTACAGTATGTGAACATGGAAGCAACAAGAGATAAGCATGAATAGCCATTTGATTGGATGACAACCATTGTTGCTGACCTCATGACTCAGCTGTGCCCACCACGAAAATACACTTGAAATCATACAATTATAAGACATACTGTACATGTGGGAAATATCCAGCAGAACCAGATCATCACTAGAACACACATGCAGTCAAGGGAAATTGAGTGTTATACTGTGGGGTACATTTTCTGTTCACCATGATAGTTTCAGTGCGGATTCGAACTAGTGTGGCACACCGTTCACTTTACAGGCGAGAGCTCATTTCATTACACTATCCTCATCCAAGTGCACACCCACTTTTTAAAAAAGTACTGACCACTTAACATGGTGCTTGTGTGGAATTCACCAACCATTTGTAATGCAAATATTTTCCAAATGAGGCGTCGAAATGAAGCAAAATTCTATCAGTCTGCAGAAGAGACTATATTGCTGCTGTGGACAGTGTCAGGTTCTAAAGCCATGACATGACATGCTTTCCCAACTTTCAGTGTTTATTTGTGTTAAAATGTGTCTTTCGAAATGCCTATCGTCGGAAAATATGTCGGAACGCACGTACAGTCGGCAACAGCTGTTGCAGATAAGAATGGACAACTTAAGCAATGTATTGAATGTACCAACGAAGACTCTGGAAGAACTAGGAATTCTTCGGCGGCATAGGACTACATCGGACCCGTCTGCATCGCCTACATGCCGACACCGAAAGCGATGCTCCAGAATTAGGAAAAGGGGCAAACGAGGTGGCGTCGAGACACGGCTTGCAGCCAACCCAACTCGTCCAGCAATACCATCAATTCTCTTGGCAAACGTCAGATCTCTGGACAATAAGATGGATGACATACGGCTACTAAGATCAGCGAACAAAACCGTGAGGAACTGCTGCGTTACGGTGTTCACCGAATCATGGCTGAACGACGGCATACCCGATTCGGCTTTACAACTGGAACAACTAACGTGCCACCGAGCGGACAGAGCCCTTGCAGAGAAAAAAACGAGGGGGAGGAATATGTGTCTACACACATGATGCTTGGTGCAATAATGCTACGGTAGTACAGAGGCACTGCTCTCCACGAGTGGAGTTCATGATCATCAAGTGCCGACCCTTCTATTTACCCAGAGAAATATCCGCTATCCTATTAGTCGCCGTCTACCTCGCACCCAGCAACAACAACAGCGTCAAAAGCGAGGCACTGAACGAGCTGCATCGGGGCATCAGTGAACAACAAGATGCACACCCAGATGCCTTCACAGTGGTACTGGGAGATTTCAACCACGGAAATCTCAAAACAGTACTTCCAAAATTTAATCAACATGTCAACTTCCCAAACAAGAGAACAAACACCCTGGACCTCGTTTACACAAATCAGAAGAGAGCATACAAGGCAAAGCCCATCCCCCACATTGGATCATCAGACCACACAACAATTCTCCCTACTGCCAGCTTACAGACAAAGGGCAAAACTCACCAAACCAGTTCAGAAGGAGGTGAGAAAATGGCCTGAGGAGCCATCTCACGACTACAGGACTGTTTTGAAACCACAGACTGGGACATTTTTAAAACAGCTGCCACCCACAGCAATCACATTGACATTGAGGAGTACACAGACACCGTGACCTCCTACATCACAAAATGCATCGATGATGTTACAGAAATAAAACACATCACCACCAGGGCCAACCAGAAGCCATGGTTCACAGGAGACGTTCACCGACTGCTGAGGGCCAGAGACAAAGCCTTCAGAGCAGGAGACATAGCTGGCCTAAAGACAGCAAGGGCAAACCTGTCCCAGGGCATCAGGAAAGCAAAAAAGGAATACTCAGACAAAATAACAACACACTTCAACCTGTGGCAGGGCATACAGGCCATCACGGACTATAAGCCTGCACCACGAAGCTGTGACAACAACACCTCTCTGCTAAACGACCTGAACAGTTTCTTTGCCCGCTTTGAAGCACAAAATGACACTCACCCACAGAAAACTCCCCCTCCCCCCCCCATGATCAACCCCTTTACCTGTCCTCTGCCAGTGTTAAGAGGACACTGGCCACCATCAACCCACGCAAAGCAGCTGGCCCAGACAACATACCAGGCCGAGTGTTGAAGGATTGTGCAGAAGAGCTGAAGGATGTCTTCACAGACATCTTTAACATCTCTCCTGAGCAAGCAGTCATCCCATCACTTTTCAAAGCTGCTACCATCATACCTGTGCCGAAGAAATCATCACCATCATGCTTCAATGACTACCGTCCTGTAGCACTGACGCCCATAATCATGAAGTGCTTCGAACGGCTAGTCCTGTCACACATCAAAGCCACCCTACCCCCCACCCTAGACCCCTACCAGTTCGCATACCGAGCCAAGCGATCCACGGAGGATGCAATTTGCTCTGCCCTCCATCCAGCCCTCACCCACTTGGACAATAAAGACTCATATGTGAGAATGCTGTTCATTGACTTCAGTTCAGCATTCAATACCATAATACCACAACAACTCATCAGCTGGACAAACTAGGTTTCAGCACCTCCCTCTGCAACTGGCTGCTGGACTTCCTGATGCAAAGACCACAAGCAGTACGGGTAGGGAACAACACCTCAAGCACCCTGACCCTGAGCACGGGGGCTCCGCAAGGTTGTGTTCTCAGCCCCCTGCTGTTCACGCTGCTGACACACGACTGCACAACGACCCACAGCACTAACCATCTAGTGAAGTTTGCGGATGATACAACACTGGTGGGCCTCATCACCAAGGGCGATGAGACTCACTACAGAGAAGAAGTAGACCTGCTGGCCAGATGTGCAAAGACAACAACCTCCTGCTTGAATGTTAACAAGACCAAGGAGATTGTTGTCAACTTCCAAAGGGTCCAAAAACAACTGCAGCCACTGACCATCGACGGCGATGCTGTGGAGAGAGTGAGCAGCACCAAGTTCCTTGGAGTGCACATCAGCGACGACCTCTCTTGGACCACCAACAATACATCATTGGCGAAGAAGGCCCATCAGCGTCTCTACTTCCTGCGCAAACTAAAGAAGGCAAGTGCTACACCCTCCATCATGACAACATTCTACAGAGGAACCATAGAG
>NC_085871.1:29388575-29403575 GCF_034702125.1 Engraulis encrasicolus
GTTTACGATTCCATGTTGGTCACTATTTGTAAGCGATTCCTCCTTTCATTTTTTTTTTTTTTACCAAATACACTTTCCCCCCAACTGCTTTGATTATACAAAGCAGCTGCTGCAGTGTTATGCAAGCGATTCCCTGTGATAATTTACACAAAGAATTTTGATTTAGTGTGGGGAAGGAAACCTGCTGTGAAACTATCAAAGACAAAAGACTGCACCTAATTCATGCGTATAAAAGCCCCACATTATCAAGATCAATTAGACGGATGAAAAATGTTTACTTTGTCTTGAGCACCCTCATAGTGTGTGCCTTAAATGAAATTAAATATCCAAACAATGGAGGTGTTCTATTTAATGCACAATAGCTTGAGAGGTACTGTAATTCATTTCTTAAGATACATTGAATTTGTTAACTGTAATTAAATGACAGATGGAGCAAACAGACAAACAGTTTTGTTTGCTGAAATGCCAGCTATGAAATGTCAGGGCAACTAGCTTAGCCACAGGTGGGCACAAATGCCATTTAACAACACAGCAGACGTGTCTTTTACACAATTGTCTATTTGCTGATATTTTACAAGTTTCTCTCTGTCCTTTACTGTCATTTAAAATAAAGTTACAACTGTATAAAAAATAAACTAAACAGCTGTTTTTCTGGTTACGTATTAGTTGGGTTTAGTGGCCACTGTTGGCGTGAAAAGTTTTCTGTTGCTACGAGACAGCACGTTGTCATCAAAGTGTATTTTAATGATGAGTGACAGCTGCCATGAACGACTGTCTTTGAACCGCTCATAAAAAACAAAAGACAGAGTTGCTGCATAAAAACTGTGCAGAAATTAGTTTGATTACTTTTGTCATCATCATCATCATCATCATCATCATCATCATCATCATCATCATCATCATCATCATCATCATCATTATCATCATCATCATCATCAACAACAACAATATCACATTTTCTTTTCTTCTTGGCTTTGTTCTCCTCTTCACAGTTATATCATAATCGTCATCATCATCATCATCATCATCATCATCATCATCATCATCATCATCATCATCATCATCATCATCAGCAGCAGCAGCAGGAGCAGCAGCAGGAGCAGCAGCAGCAGCATAATCTAAGAGGCAGGTCATCCACCCATCAAACTGCCACATTTTGCCACGGGACAGCCATGGCCTCATGCTTAGGGAGCTGGAGCCTCATGTACGAAGCTCAAAAAAACTACTAGTTGTTTTCCACGGACACGTCCAGATGTACTAAAACTGACTAGACGATGAAAACTGCGGATCTCTACGCGAATTTCAGGGCTGCCTTGGAAGTTGCCGTAAGCACTTTCTGGTGCATTTCGGCATTTTGGCGGCACACAGAGGCATGCAGCGCAGCTACATGTGCTGTACGTGGAGCACGGGCGGCCAATCAAACGTGGATTTGAATGTTGAATGTTGAATGTTGATGAAAAAAAAGGCCACTTCAACATAATTTATTGTTGAGACACAGTGGCAGTTGGTTAAAATGAAACGGACTCATAAAACTGTCCTTGAATTACAACGAAATTGGATGCCCAGCAGCAATATTATTTCAAGGATTAGCCGATATTAAGCATTGAATATTTTCAGGACTACGACATCTGCCATGTGTCTTCTTGCATTTGTTGGGAACGTCTTTGTCTTTTAACTAAGGCTACTGTAAAATCAGTCCATCAATTAACAGTTGGATTTCTAACTGAGTATTGGCTTGAGTATGTATACACTTGGCGTGTGTATGCATGCGTCATCTTCCATATTTATACTTGACATAAATGTTTATTTCTCAGCAGCCTTGGCGACTGCCCGCCCCTCGCAATGTGTTTGGGTGTAATGCCTTGTAAATATCATGTGAGGGGAAACCTGCATTGTACTGCAGTATAAAATGACAGTTTTGTTTTTCTGCAGTCCTCACATTAAGTATTACCAAATGCCAGACTTTATACACGCCAAAGTAGTTGTTATGCGCAGCATCTTTAATTGGCCACCTCTGAAACGGCTACTTCACCTCGCATCATGTAATGTATTTCCCGCCCCCCTTTCCCATTCTTTCAACCAATGAAAGCACTCAAATCAGTCTGTTCATAGTAATTAGAATATTCATATGGAATATTTAAGGGAGGAGGCACGCATGTGCTCGTGCATGTGCGCAAGATTTCACGGCAAAACCTCGTTACGCACTTACTGATACATCCAGATTTTCGCGTGGACCCACACTTTTTAGTAGGACATCCAGGCATTTGTTCGTACATGAGGCCCCTGGTCTTAAGATTAGAGGGCTGCAGGTTTGAATCCCACCTTAACCTCTCCCTACAACTCCATCCATTGCTGAAGTGCCCTTGACACACTATGTATAATTGCTCCAGGGACTATACCATTACCCTGTACATAGCTGTTATTCGCTTTTGGATAAAAGACAAGAAATGAATGTAAAAGAAAAGAAATGTAATGTAATGTAATATACTGCCATCATCATTACTAGTAGGCCCTACACCATTTGCAGCTTCCTCCTCCATTATCATCATCATCAACTTCCTTTCTCCTCTGTGATTGTCGTCATCTTCGTCATCATCATCATCATCATCATCATCATCATCATATTGCATCCTTTTCTATATGTCTTTCTTCTTCATCTTCCTCCTCCTCCTCCTCTTCCACATCATTATCATCATATTCATATTTATCTTCTTCATCATCATCGTCATCGTCGTCGTCGTCTTCTTCTTCTTCTTCTTCTTCTTCTTCTTCTTCTTCTTCTTCTTCTTCTTCTTCTTCTTCTTCTTCTTCTTCTTCTTCTTCTTCTTCTTCTTCTTCTTCTTCTTCTTCTTCTTCTTCTTCTTCTTCTTCTTCTTCCCCTCCTTCATGGTCTATCATTTGCATCAACAATGCAGAGCTCTCATCTCTCCACTCTCATCATCTAGAATGCTTGCTCCTTCGTCAGGTTCTAATCTTACTTTTTCTCCCTCTTGTTCTTTGTCATCTTCTTCCTCATCTTGTTTTGTTTCCCCTTCACCTCCTATCATCAGCAGCGTCAACGTTTGCAGTTCAAGTGTGTGAATGACAAGGTCACCCACCCGCAATATGTTATCTTCCTGCGTCGCCGTGGTGATCGGGTGTCATGGGGATACGTACGTCTGCATAATTCAGAGAGGAAATGTTGTGATACTGCTATTTCCAAACCTCTCATTTTTTCATTACCCCACCACCCAATGCAGTACAAACACACTGACGTGGAGACGCAGACACACGCACACACGCACGCACGCACACACACACACACACACACACACACACACACACACACACACACACACACACACACACACACACACACACACACAGACACACACAAACCCAACCACCCGCCCACCCACCCCATACCTAAAAACAAACACACACACACAAACACACATTCTAATCCTCCACCCACCCCCACCCCAAACCTCAGTGAAACCACAGACTGTACGGTATATGTAATTTCACACATATTATGGGGTGCCATGCCACCTTGGTCCGTAGTTGAAAATGGGTTTTTGCTCGGAGACAAGACGCGGCTATTTATCCCCCCCCGACGGGCCCGGTAATTTGAGGATGAAATCATATGGGATTAATGCGCATTCAGCTACAATGTACCGCGTCTAGTGCCTAGTGTGTGTACTGTGCGTGTACTGTGTGTTTGTGTGTGTAGTTTGTGTGTGTGTGTGTGTGTGTGTGCGTGTGTGTGTTTGTGTGTGTAGTTTGTGTGTGTGTGTGTGTGTGTGTGCGTGTGTGTGTGTGTTAGCAGTTATGTACTCTACTCATGAATACATAATTATGTATTTTATAAGCAATCACTATGTACTTAATGCATGCATGCATGTGTACAGTTTGTGTGTGTGTGTGTGTGTGTGTGTGTGTGTGTGTGTGTGTGTGTGTGTGTGTGTGTGTGTGTGTGTGTGTGTGTGTGTGTGTGTGTGTGTGTGTGTGTGTGTGTGTGTGTGTGTGTGTGTGTGTGTGTGTGCGTTTGTGTGTATGTGTGCTCTTTCCCTTTAGCATTACAGCCCCTTAATACTCAGTAATGCGACAGCAATGTTGTTACAATGTAGTTGAGTGTTTTCAGCAAAGAGTAGACCCATTGACAGACCCAAGTGCATTAAGGGGCTATATTACATTGCATTACACAGAGCAGACGCTTTTATCAAAGTAGCTTAGAAACAAGACCATAATCAATAGCATACAATACTAGCGGAAGTAAAAGGTACACAGACCAAGCAGTGGAAGAGCTTGTTTTCCCCTTGTTTTGTCTGTGCTTATTGTTTATTTATTCTAATCTTCTAAGTTTATTGAAGTAGCCTTCATGTTTGCTAAAGCATGCAGCGAGCAAAAAATAAAAAATCAGCCATCATTGTTTGCTTAACTCATTGAGTGCCAGCCATTTTCAAATTCAGAACCATCCAGTGCCAGGCTTTTTCAACATTTGAGTGTTTTTTCAAGCGCCATAAAAAATGGAGTTCTTTGTCCATGTGAACAACAAACATACCAGATCAACGTGTTAGGCCCCACCCCCCCAAAAAAAACACAATTGACTTGATATCAAGTCTTCGGCACTGTGCCATACATTCTGAAATACACGTTTTCAAGTCCATGGCACTCAAAAAGCTACGATTAAGGTACATGAAAGAGTCCCTAATTTTGGGGCTCCTCCTCCCAAAGTGCGCAGCTGGCCAATTCCTGCACAAATGACAGTCTTCAAGTCAACAGTAGCATACACGGGCGCACTGTTGCATGCTTTTTTTCACTTACACCCATACACGCAGGGTAAAATCAGCCCCGAAGAGGCTAGAGCACATGTTTACCAATGTGGCAGCGAGGGAAAAAAAGTCCTCGTTGTTTGTGTAATGAATAAAACTCAGCAGCACTTGCACAGACAAACACACAGGGAAGTAGACTAACTGGTACTAATTACGGCTCTGAGACCTTGATGTTCAAACCTTCGAATCTGTGTACCGATGTATTAATAATGAGCTTACACTGGAGTTGTACACCAATTAGTTAACGTGCAGTTAATGCAGTTAATTATTACACACCTATTATAATCTAATTGGCATACACATGGTTGGAATTATCTAAACTTTTTTTCTTTAAAAAGGCAGACAAATATGCAGTGCATATACAGGTATAGTTATCATAAAATGAATATACAGTGACCTCAACATTTCCAAAGCCCAGGCTGGTCCATTTTCTCGCATCTCGTCTTTGGCTGTATTTCGCTTTTAGAAGAAGTGTGGTGAGTTTCTGCTTTTTTTATTCTACATTCATTACTGTAAGTAAGGCATAACGGATCCCTTCCCAATTACCTGCCCTTCCATCAAAATATGTCGTTTTAACAAGTACACACTATCTTCCGCAGAACCATAGGTGTGTGTGCATGTGTGTGTGTGTGTGTGTGTGTGTGTGTGTGTGTGTGTGTGTGTCTGTGTGTGTGTGTGTGTGCGTGCGTGCGTGTTAACAACCTTAAAACTTACCAGGTGGTTGCTCAAGAAAATCCAGATTGCATCACACCTTTTCTCTTGACATCCTCTTCACACCTTTATTTTTCACCCCACTTTCTTAACTGTTACTTTTCTAACCATGCCTATGTTCGAACACTTCACATCTTAGACTGAAAGTGCAATGTGTGGTAAGGTTTTGACAAGTCACAATGACATCCCTCTGTCTGCAATAATGTCATAAATTAAAAGAAAAGTTCTGATTTTGCATGATTTATGCTATGTATAATTTACAGTAATTGCTCATTAGTTTTTTCATAAAGGCTTTTGGTCCAAACAGTAATATTTACACTATTTTCAGCGATATTAGGAAAGTATGTATAATGCTGGTACACGCGCGCACACGCACATGCACACGCACACAGCACACACAGCACACACACACACACACACACACACACACACACACACACACACACACACACACACACACACACACACACACACAAACTCGCCCTTGCCGTCTCACATACCGATACCTTCAAATTTGAGAGACTTGTTGCCTCAGTGTTTCTGGCTGCCATATTTTGTTTTTCCAAACACTTCCTTTGGGAGGTGTATCCTCCACACCGATTGCATCATACTCTCTTCTTTTCACATTCCTGACACACTTCCTTACACACAAGAACAATACAGTAGGCTATCTAGGCTTGCCTTTTTTTTGGAACATGTCTTCCTTCTCTTTTTTCCGCCTCTTATTTCAAATTTCAGTTTACAGGTGAAGACAGGAAGGGAGCATGTGGGTAGAGGAGTATGAAGCTCATCTATGGCTGCATACATACTGTAACTAAATTACTTTTTACATTTGTTATCTTTTCCATGTCCTTGTGTTTTGTGAGTATATGTGCATTTTTTTTGCCTTAATGTCTGTGTATCTGTAGTTGTGTACTTGAAAAATGAAATAAAAAGAAAAACAGGGGCAAGTGTGTGGACATTCAACCTTTATTTTCATAGCATCTGCCGTTGTGTGCAATGTGTTTGTCCAGTCCTTAATTGTCTGTATTATGTGCATGGTGCTGGACATCTTAATTTCATTTGGGAAACAATACAATTTCTCTACTCTAAATAAGTTACTCTAAATAAGCTACTCTGCAGAAAAATACATATAAAATATATTTTTAATGACAAACCCAGCCAAATCAACGGTAGCCGAATTAACGGCCACAAGCCAGAATAGATTTGGAAGTTCAGCCTTCAAACAAAACCACTCTTCTACACAGTAAAACAAATGTGGTGTTCATGTTCCAGAGTTAACAAATTACTCTACCAGTGCTGCAGTCAAAATGAATGTGTCAAATTTCGCAGATGGCCAGTGCAATTTCAACTCTACAGCAAGACGATTGCCCACCCACTTTGCTCCAGGTGCCACCAGTGTTATAAATGCTGTCACATTCCAGTGTAAATATTGGGTAGAATTAACTTTGACAATGTTACACTGACCAAAGAGTAAAACTAACAATCTTTTTTGAGTGGGACCAAATGATATCTGAGATGGGATTAATTTGTACTTTTTAAGAGTTATAATGAAACCGGTATTTTTTTTTACTGCATACTACTAGAATCACATTAACACTTGCACTGAGTTCATATAACTGAATCTATTTTCTGGAATACCCCTAAGGTACAGACATAGCAAAGGCATCTCTCCCTTGTCTCTGGAGACATACCACCTACGCAGGAAGGAACTACAGTACGCGTGCTGTTCTCACCACCAGGGAAGCAGGAGCATTTGAAACAACACTTACGTTCAAGCCAAACGTTCAAGCCAAACATCAAGGTTTTAAAAAAGGCAGCATGATCAAGACCAAGTGTCAGACCATATGTCTGAAACTGACAACTAATAGGGTTTTCACACCTGGTCCCCTAAGTGAACCAAACTCAGTCCTCTTTAAACGGACCAAAAAGCGAACCGACAGCAAAAGGACTCAGTTCTGTTTTTGTTCATATTGTGAGTGTATTAAATAAAGAACTCGCTGAAGGCTTTTAAGGTGTGTCACTCTTATTTTTTATCACTCTCTGTCCTCTAGATCAGTGTTTCCCAACCTTTTTTGTCTCGCGTACCCCCAAAGTCTTTTTTGTTGTACCATGAGTACCCCCTAACCCATGTTCTATATCTCTTCCTCTATCTCAGTGTGACTATGCTCCATACATTGGTTATAATTACATTTTTCCAAGTACCCCCTGTAGTGTGCTCACGTACCCCTAGTGGTACACGTACCCCTGGTTGGGAAACACTGCTCTAGAGCCCTCCTTAAGTGATTACAGCTAGTCACAAGTGTAACTTGTCAGAACTGATAAGCGAACCGAACTGAGACCACGTCAACCAAGGTCTCAGTACGGTTCGCTTCCGACGGGTTCTGGGTACGCTTTGGAGCGTTCACATATGCGGCAAAAATGCTGAGTCACTACTCTGAGTTTGCTTAGGTGACTGAAAGGGACCAGGTGTGAAAACGCTGTAAGATACCACATATTACCCTGTGGCGTTTTAATCAAACGGGCGTTGGATTACAGTGTTGCAGCTTCAATTCCCACCCTTCCACTCTATACCTCACATTACGGCTAAGGTGCACATTATGGCTAAGTTGCAAGGCATCACACACTGCTACTGTGTGAGTGTAACCAATACCCTTTGGATAAAAGTATCAACTAAGTGTAATGTAATATAATGAAAAGTCATTTCAAATAGCGTACGTAAGTGTATTAGGAACATTTCTAAAACATCTCGGGGAAATGTGATGGAAACATACCAATTAGCAGAACAGACTGAGTAATGGAAATCAAATCGACTGACGATGATACTACTGTAGTATATTAGCTATATAACGCAAATGTAATGGAAACAAATGTAAGGGAAACATAATAAAAAACACAATAGAAATGTACTGTCTACACAGTATGTCGCTGCACATTCCCGGCTCGTGCATCAGATCAATGTGACGTCCTAATGTAATGAAAGCCGTCTATACAGGAGAGAAGTGCACACATCATTCCCGACAAATGCATCAGACAAATGTAACGTAATGCAACATAATGGAGGCCTAAAGGAAACATACCATCCACGCAGGAGGGTGCTGCGCGAGTCGTTCCTGCCACTTGCCCAGGGAAACAGGAGCACTTGACGGTCTGGGAGCGCTCCTCGATCTTGTTCTTGTTGCAGCAACGATGGAGAGCCACCACTTCACACGTGCCTGTTCTTACCGTGTGCTCTACAACCACAAACAAGATAACCAAAAACAGGACACAGTTATTCAAGAAAAAAAAAGCTTATCGAAAAACAAGAAACAGGACAGATATCCCAAAACAGGAAAAAGGTTGTTCAACAAGAGCAACCAGAGATGGCAACCTGGCCCCCTGGCGCAATTCTACATGTATTTTATGTTGTGTGTTGGGCTGCACCCGCAGGCGACACCAAACATTGCGGGTGGGTTCACAGACAAACAGACAAACTGACACTACGGGCATTTCTCAAAACCTAGTGCGCGCACTTCCAAATGTATTCAGCCTAATTAGTCATGCCCACTGATTGGATACTCTTTATTAATCACACCCAGTGATTGGATACTCCGTAGAGTTCACTAAAGAGTATCCAATCACTAGGCGTGACTAATTAGGCTTATACACTTGGAAATGTGCGCACTAGGTTTTGAGAAATGCCCAAAGATTAGCGGAGGGGATCATTACAATACCTTCCCCATACCCCTCCAGGAGTCCAGTCAATAGAATACATAGCATTAGTGCTCTGTCATTAGTGACCTTCCTCCCTGGGCCTTGGATAACTGACCTGTTTGTCTCCCCTTGTCGGTGGGTCTGCACACAGGGAAAGGTTAGGTTTAAATGCTGGTTAAAATGTGGAAGACCCCCATAGGTCTTCTAAGGGTTATGAGGGTCTTAACGGGGTGTTAGGGGTAAGGGTAATTAGGTGGGGTTGAAAGACAGACAGACAGACAGACAGACAGAGAGGAAAAGAGAGCATATAATTTCCTCTCCCTCGCTGTGAAGCTTAAAATTAGCATTGGCAAGGAACAAACTATTGGTTCATTTATAAATTTGCACGTTTCTGTTCTGTCAGAATCACAATTATATAATGTAGAAAGGAGAGAATGGAAGTCTCCTCATGCAACTTTTTACACAGAAGATGGCAGGGTGGGGTGAAAATGTGCATGTGTAAGCATTTATCAGCTAAAAAACTGACATGAGTTCTTATTCATAAGAATCTGTTCGTCATCTCTATGGGAGAATGAGCTTCTCCCATAGAGATGACTCCCTCATCTCACTGTAAGAACTGGGGACATACATGTCCTTATGTTATTCATTATATACATACGTACAACACTCTCTCTCTCTCTCTCTCTCTCTCTCTCTCTCTCTCTCTCTCTCTCTCTCTCTCTCTCTCTCTCTCTCTCTCTCTCTCTCTCTTTCCCTCAGACAGACAGACAGGCAGACAGAATACAGGGACACCAAGAAAGGCAAAAACACAAAAAGGTAAAAAAAGACATAATCAAGGAGAAAAAAACAACAGCCACGTACTCGTTACGGTACCACATATTTAGGTAATATTCATCACACCACGATCATTTATTAGCCGTGTGACTCAACACACTCTGCTAATTAGCAGTGACATTTCCGCGAGGTGTCCTTCGATGGAGGTGCATTTAGCTCCGCTGGTAAACACCTAATTAGGAGTGCTGGGATATTAGCCCCCCGATTGTGATTCTGGTTGTATTTGGGCAGACAAGCTTAACTAATTAAAGCCCATCTGCATCTGCATATCTAAGAATTAAACACAAACACACATGCATGTATGCACAAACACACATGCACGAAAGTACACACGCACGCACACACGCACAGACACAGACACACGCACACACACACGTGTGCTCACACACAAAAATACACACACACCACGCGCACGCACGCACGCACGCACACACACACACACACACACACACACACACCCATCTGCACACACACAAACACAAACACACTCTCACACACATGCACGCACGCACACACACACAGAGCAAATGCACGGAAATACAAGTCAACCACATGCAAAGGCTACTGTATCACAGCAAGACAGGAGAGAGACAGGAAGAGAGAGGGAGGAATGCTTGTGCTAGGAGGAGAAAGAATGGAGATACGAATCAGACACAGACAGAGGGATGAATAAAGAAAAGGAAAAGAGAAGGAAGGAGGGAAAAAGAAGAGCAGAGAATGGAGAGTGCCAGAGACACAATGGAATTTGTATCAGGTAAAATGACATAGAGAGAGAGAGAGAGAGAGAGAGAGAGAGAGAGAGAGAGAGAGAGAGAGAGAGAGAGAGAGAAAAGAGAGAAAAGAGACACGAGTCAGAGAGGAGAGAGAGTGGAAGAAAGGCCATGGATAAGGTAAGGATGCATTGAATAAAAGAGAGAATGAAACAGAGATGAGAAAAGGTAAGAAGATACATGTATGTTGCAAAAAAAAAGAGTTGGGGGAGGAGAGTGATGGCCAATTAGACAGAAATTACACACACACACACACACACACACACACACACACACACACACACACACACACACACACACACACACACACACACACACACACACACACACACACACACACACACACACACACACACACACACACACACACACACACACATGTGATGAGTCAGAGAGGAAAGGGGAGATG
This sequence comes from Engraulis encrasicolus, assembly GCF_034702125.1. Classification (NCBI taxonomy): domain Eukaryota; kingdom Metazoa; phylum Chordata; class Actinopteri; order Clupeiformes; family Engraulidae; genus Engraulis; species Engraulis encrasicolus. Next base: position 29,399,807 of record NC_085871.1, read on the forward strand.
AGTGAGTGAATAAGATAGACAAATGAGAGAGTGTATAATGCTTAAAAACCTGAGAGAAAGAGAGAGGGGGTGGGACTAGAAGGAGTGAGAGAGAAATAAAGAGAAAGTGGAAATAGTGGAGGGGGAGAGGGGAGGAGGAGGGCAGAGAGAGAGAGAGAAAGAGAGAGAAAGAAAGAATGAGAGGAATGAAAGATGGTTGGAAATTCTTTTTCAACCTTACCAAAAAAAAAAAAAAGAAATCCTCTTACAACAGAATCTATTTGTTCCGTTAGAGAGGGTTCAGATTGGCCCGATAAACTGAGCAGCAAGGCAGAAAAACCACACCACTTTTATAAGGGATCGAGTGTTTTTGCAGCCAACCGAACACCACCCCCCCCACACGAGAAACAAACAAACAAACAAGCAAATAAATAAATGAATATATAAAAAATAAATAAAAGGAATATATTCATAGACTCTACTGCACAAACAAGCAAAACAAATAAATAAACAAAACAAACAAATAAGCCCAGAGTCACTTCAGAACTAATCCCACACAGAATTGAAGAGGTGTGTGTGTGGTGCGGCCATGATAGCGCTGGTGTTTTTGGGAGGAAATCATTCACATGCCCACACACACATACTGTACTTACACACGTGCACGCACAACATGATCAAACACAAAACCATACACACACCACACACACTCAGGGTGTGTGTATGTGGTCCTGTGTGTGTGTGTGTGTGTGTGTGTGTGAGAGAGAGAAAGAGAGCGATAGAGAGAGATAGAGACCACCGCTGTAAAACAAACACTGTTTTCAAAGCACCAGGAAGCAAAATGACATTTGACAAACCATACAAGAATGAAAGCACAAGGCACTTCAAGCCTTGTTTAAGCATGGGAGACACTTTTATTATCAATACCCAGTTGAGAACGAGAGCTGGAGCTTCTGCTGAGATGTATTGTTTTTTTCACTCACGGCTAAAACCAAGTCACTGTGAAAACTGTATGTTTTCAATGTTTTTTAAGTGTTAATGACAACACTCCAATACGTGTGGCATATACAATATTGCATCCAAATCCCAGTTTTTCCTGATCGCATTAACACAGTTGTCACTCCAAAAAGCGTATTTCATAACAGTTAACGAATCAGGCTAACCAGGGGTCAGTTTCTCGATTCTTGTCGTTGCTAACCGTCTTAAGACTGTCTTACCATTCCCTTGGATTTAGTGGTGAGCGTCGCTGTCGAGGGATTAGCTAAACAGTGAGAGAACTGAGCTAGGAGGGTTTCGTCAGACTATATGTGGAGTCAAAATCTTTGGGTAGAGCACATAGGATGGCGTCGCCAGGCTAATCGTTTTGACAGTTTATGATTGTGTAAAACTGTTGTCAATTACATAACGTTCATGCCAATTCTTTTGTTGTTTCTGTTACTTAGCCAGTGACTCTGCTTGATCAGGATCTAGTGACTGAAATGTAGCCAAGTAGATGCTTTGCATACAAACATTTCAGTTGTGTGTGAGTGTCTTTTCTTAGGTAAAATTGACCGTAGGCTAGGAAGTAGGGCTGGGTGGTTTTGGAAAAAAATGTGTATCACGGTTTTCTTGATGAAAATTGATATCACGGTTTTTACCAGTTTTTTTTATAAACCGTGATTCTCCCCCAAACCTCAATCTTTCTGAAGAAAAGACTTAAAAATGAGATAAAATCATGAATTTAAATTCATGTGTCTTTTTCTATTTTAACTACTTTTTCATTTAAATAATATATTTTATAATTTATAGTTTTTATTTCCCTTTATCACCCGGTGAGCAGACGGTATGTCTTCTGATTGGCTGAGCAGGTGTCCTTTATTCCCCGGTAGCAGGACACCTATATTGTCATGCGGGCGTGCAGGCGTCCAAGTTGCTTCTTTTCTAACTTTCTGGCGAAGTGCCGTTACTAGTTTTATCGCATCTGGTTGTCTAGTCAAGACCGCATCGTTAGTTCTATCGCATCTGGTTGTCTAGTCAAGACCCCGTTACTAATTCTATCGCATCTGGTTGTTAAGTCAAAAACCCAGTCGTCAATTCTATCGTATTTGGTTGTCAAGTCAGCCCAACGTTCTGCGCGCGTCCTTACATGCCTCCGATAGAGGCGCGTCTCACTAGATTAGGAAGTGGTGCCCATAGCAACGTAAGCCTAGCCTGGGCGAATAGCCGACTGTTGACTCCGTCAATCAGTCTGGCAAAAGCCAAGAGGAATCCGTCTCCGTGGACGATGGGAGATGGTCTGATCTTACTCTTTTAAATTAATTGAAGTTCCAAACTCAAATTAAAACCCATATTGTGCTTTATTAGCATGCCTGTTACGTTATAGCGTCGCAAAAGCATACAAGTAACAAAACAAAAGTGTGAATATTGTTACCTTAACCAATCAGTAATAGAGCTCGCGGGTGAGTTCTACGTCACTACTCTCAACTGTTTGCTGATTGGCTAAACACTGAGAGAACCGAGCTCGAGGCTTTTGCCAGACGATGTGCGGAGCCAAAATCTTTGGGTGGAGTACATGGATGGCGTCGCCAGGCTAACGTAGGCCTACCAAGCGCAGTGGTTAATCTACTTTTTCACGAAGCCTTAGATCAACATATTAATAAATTAATACTTAAATGCTGGTAACCTGTTGATAAGCGGAATAGCGGCCTTCGAGGTGTCCCGATATCTAGGCGCCGCCTCGTCCATTATTTCCCTTGATATCGGGACACCTCGTTGTCCGCTATTCCATACTAATCCTATCCAACAAATTCTCAGAGGAAGCACCATTGCATAGAATAGACTAAAATCTCCACCATGGGCAGACATGCTAATCAGTGCCTGTAGTGCCACCATAGAGAGTAGAAGGACATTATAAGCAGCTGTTTTTGGCTTGTTTTCTGGACAGCCCAAAACAGCTTATTTCTCGTTCTACACCTGGCAACACTGATTACTAGGTCCATGTTGAGCTTGATTAGCAAATAAACAGCGGAACACAAACGGACTGAAGAGCCATGGAAAACAAATGGATTTACTTGACATTGTGTGAATATTTACATTGAATTAAAGGCCAAATGCAACGAAGGTATTTTGTCCGGTAGTTTGTGTCTTATGGCGATAACTTTGCTGCTATTTTGCTCCTCAATCATTTCAAACATGTAGCAATGTAGGCCTATCTTGTCTGCTCATTAGGCTATGTGTTTGTAAGCTACTTCAATCGTATGACAAAACACATGCAGCCTTCACAGCAGCGCATTCACACAGTTGAGATGGTCATTAAATACAGTTAAAGGGGCTCCAGGTAGGATTAAAAGTTTAATTAATCACTGTCCCGAGTCAGCCGATGGTTATGTGAATCATTACTAAGTTAGCGATCGCGACCACTCGCGACCACTTCCACAGTCCCCTGTCAGAAAACCCTGAATGCAACTCTTTGACTGAACGGTCCGATGGAGCGTCGTGTGAAACACTTTCCAAACCAAAAATGGCTTTACATACCGTATTCAGATTTGTATCAACTGCTGGAATTCCGTGATGAAAAACATTCTCACAGCGAGTTTATTTGAACAACATTTTTTCATTACGGTGTGGATTTTGAGACAGGCATGCCACGGGCACCGCTCACACAACGTCATCCTACTTTGTGCCCCTTTCAGAATTTGAGAACTGTTCTAGCCTACTAAAATAGCACCACATAGAATTGCATTTTATATAACATTTTCAGCTCAAAGGTAATTGAAAGGTTTGTCATGATTTATCCATCCATATGGGTTCATCA
>NC_085871.1:29406075-29411075 GCF_034702125.1 Engraulis encrasicolus
AGCTATTTGGCTTCATTCGCCTTCTCGTGTTACCCACTAATTCTGTCCTTTTGTCGTGGTTATAGTGCCACGTGTGCAAGGTCTAACCTTTCAGGGTCGTCATCTTATAACAAAAACAGGAAGCGCTCTGAAGAGAGGTTTTCGTCTAGTACACGGAAGGTCGCTTAGCAGCTTTGGCCTTTCACAGAACTCCGATACCTGTGTTCACCATAGTGTCATTTCATTTAGAAAGACAGTATAGTCCCACACAAGAAATGTGCGCCCATCGGCAATGCAGATGCTGGACTAAACAGAGAAAAACTGAAATGAAATAATAAAGGTTCGCAACATTTATCAATGCATCCAAAGGTTTAATGGCACATCGTTTCAGGCGCTTAACAATTCAAGATTTGGGAGCATTGATAACTACGTCAGACCTTTATCATTTCGCTTCAACTACTGTTTGCACCCATTACATCAACATTTCTATTGTATGACAAAGTTCGTCCTACTGTATATAGTATTATTAGTAACCATTTTGAGACCTCTTTTTTTTCCTCTGACCGGATCGAACCTGGGTTCCTGGCATAATGGTAAAGCGCACTATAGCCTACGGAGCCATGTTGCACTCTTTGACACTTCACCTTATGCATATATTTAGTGTCTATGAATTGTCGTCGAAGGGCTTTCCACCCCTCAAAACGGAGATTTTCCAGACGGAGTGTTACGACAGATTTCCCTGAATGCATTGCGAATTACTTTTTAAAAAATGACGCGCCATCCACACCAGCACACAAGTTTTAGTATTTTCACCACAATTTACATTTTTAAAGTGGTATTAATTGTTCCATTGTACTAGGTTGTTTAACATTGTCCCAATGTGTCATGGTCATTGTCTCCGTGAAACGCACATGAAAAAAATTGCTATTAACTTCAACCTAATGCATGAAATTAGTGACAGCTGTGAGTGTCATTCCGTGATTATTGAAGGGGTGTCTCAATTCGTAGGGGTTGCGTTTCAAGCCCTACACCTTGCGGCTTCATTTGAAAGCACGAGGGGCAAGAGGAAGGGGTAAGGGTAGGGCTTAGTAATGGGAAATTCCCGAAGAGCAGTGGGCAGTGATGGCATGAGGAGGTAAAGGGGAAAGTTCTGCAGAGACAGGTACAGCACGTCTCTCATTGCACACGCACTCATGTCATATATTGTTGAGTCGATCTCTCATGAACTAAAAGTATCACTTTGAAACTTTTCTGAAGAGTTCAAGGGAAGATGTGTGAAAGCGACTCTGTATATCGCTCCACAGAACAATCAAAACAATCTGTCTCCCCGTATACTGCCTGTGATGTGTGGTTGATCTCCTGTCAACACATTTTTTGACGTGCCACAGATTAATTCCCTGTCGTTTGTTGAACTAGAGTAAAAACAGCTATGAGTAAACGCCTGAGCAGAGAACAGATTGTGTTGCGTGGGTGACGGTGATGACGACAAGACTGCGAGAGGGTGGCGGAATATAGAGCTGTGGAGCAGGTCACAGTAGCCGAGAGTGCAGAGAAGTGCAATGTAGTGGTGGCGGAATGTAGCGGTGGCAGAATGTATCCTTGCGGAATGTTGGCAGTCGTCGGGGGGCGACGCACTCACCTCTGTAGCCCTCGGTTGTTGTCGGTAGTCTCCAGATGGTTACCATGCACAACAGCAGCAGCAGTGGCCGACACACAGCCCCCTGCACCGATCTTTCGCTCATCCTGCAAACACAAACATACAAAATAATAGATTATTATTAAGAAGAATGTTAACAATATTCATAAGAAGAATTATTAGGAAGAATAAGAGGATTGTTGTTATTACTTTTGTCGTTCTTGTCGTTCATTTTTGTGTTAATATATTAAGACTGTTGGTGGTGATGGTGAATACTTGTGTATTATGTATTTGTAATTGTTTCATTACACTCATCACACCCGTTTAATCCAAAGGGATTTACATTAGAGGACACCAGTCAAGTTACAAGGACACACAAATAAAGTACAGCACATAAGCAGCCAAAAACCGGGCGTGGAAAAAGAATAAGTGACAGAGAAGACTGGGTGGGAAGGGATGTGAAGAACACAGATAAGCACTGTTTGTTTTTTTATTTTTTTATGTGTTTATTTTTTATAGTTATTTTATGTCTACTTAGCAGATGCTTTTTATACAAAGCGGCTCGTAATAGAGGGCACAACAAGTACAGGACCACAAAAAAAATCAAGACGCAAGGACAGAGTCAGAGAGAGAGAGAGAGAGAGAGAGAGAGAGAGAGAGAGAGAGAGAGAGTGTGTGTGTGTGTGCGTGTGTGTGGTTGCATGTGTGTGTGTGTGTGTGTGTGTTTGTAGATGCCACACAAGAAGGACAAATTAATGACTTGCGAGCTACAAAAAAAACAAGCCTCATGAAATGAAATGAAATCATGGATGTTGATGACATGGTGAGTAGGGACGTGCAGAACACTGATTAGCTCCATACATCAAGTGGCGGATTCAGAAATTAAAACCATTTGTGTAAATCAGCGCTGCCATCTAGGTTTTCTTGAGGACCACTAGCGCAGAGACCGAATTACACCTCCATGTGAGTTAAACCTCTTTAAATAGGCCTACCAAAATATGCGCCATCAAAGTATGATGTCATCCATACATCCACACACACACACACACACACACATACTCGCACACACACCATGTGTGCTGCCATGTGTGCTATGCATATGTGCTTGAGCATGTGCATTTTCATTTATACTATATGTCAAAAAAGTGAAAAGACAATGCTCAAGCAAATAAGCAAGAGGGAAATATAATGGCTGATAATGGTATGGTTCCGAAGTTATGATCATTTTAGGATGGACTTCAAACATATTTTAGCCGAGGCAGCCCATAAGAAACAAAGAGACCTTCGCAGACAACCCCCTTTATATTAAAGGTTCGCTGTCCCTCTGTATGGCATCACCATTCTTTATTTATGGATGAATTGACTGAGCATACAGCAGCACTGTTGCACTGCCCTCTGAGCATACAAATCATGGAAACAAGATAATACTAGAAATATGCGAATAAAAATGTCATATCTTTAGCATACATTTCAGAAGATTTAAGAGAGGACTACAGAGGGAAATAGAACACATTAATGGAGTCTGTTTTTCTCAACTTTAAGCAACTGAGAGTGTTGCATGTTGAGTGTTGAGTGGAATTTTGTGACAGACTTCCAACATGCTGTGTTCTGTCTGAGGCAGCCTGGCCTCGGTATCTGAGGTGTACAGTTTGACTCCACTCAGTCTGGTGTCAAATATGTGGAAATCTGTCAACTCAAGAGGCGAACGTCTGTCTTTGTAGAGCAAGGGCGTATAAGAAGAAATTCCTCCATTCCTCCCTTGAAAATAACACATACAGTGCACACACATATACAGCACGTGCTCTCAAGCACTCTGAAACACTCAGGCATAGACAGTATTGCCTGTCTCCCTATCTCTGATGCAACCCCCTCAATCTTGCTCTCTCTCTCTCTCTCTCACCGTATGCCTGTCTGTCTGTCTGTCTGTCTGTCTGTCTGTCTGTCTGTCTGTCTGTCTGTCTGTCTGTCTCTCTCTCTCTCTCTCTCTCTCTCTCTCTCTCTCTCTCTCTCTCTCTCTCTCTCTCTCTCTCAGTGCTCTTCCTCTTTCGCTGACAGGAGTAGATACTGTGAGAGGAGAGCAGAGGAGAGGAGAGAGGGTGACAAGAACAGCGATGGCGGTGCGATGCGATGTGCTGCGTTGCGTTGCAGCAGACAGCGTATCACCCTACCCCACAAGGACTCCAGATTACACGGACGGTTTCGCCCTTTCATCTAATTGCCTTCCTGCCCTCCCTCGTCGCCTCCTCCCTCCACATCTCCCCCCATCTCCTCCTCTGTCTTCCTGTTTCCCACCCTCCAACACCCAACACCCCACACCCCCGAGCCTTAATTGACATATTGATTAGGCATTCTTTTACACTGGCTATTGAGCTTGCTTCAATCTCAGGCCCATTTTTTCCGATGCTGTTTTGATACCTCGGCCCCTATGCCCCAAGGAGCTGTGTGGCGTTTATAGGCTGGACGGGTTTGACACATACGGATAGCAGGCCAAAAAGGCAAGGATTAACTACCTACAATGATTTTCTTATGAATTAATGGGTTACAAGGAATACAAAAATTGTTAACCTGTTTGTTGTAAAGTAATACAGCACAACGCTAAACTAAACACAGTAATGCCAGATATTAAAGCTGATTAAAAGGTTCTCGTGATGTGTTAAATTACAACGAGGTATTTTCCCTGAGGAGCTGTGAGGTGTTTATAGGCTGGGTGAGTTTGACACAATACTGATAGCAGGTGCAAGAGATACAAGGATGACTGAATCAGAGGAAGTTGAAGTCCTTCATTGTCACTATACAAGTACATTACATTACATTACATTTGGCGGATGCTTTTATCCACAGCGACTCACAATCAAGGGTCATCATACACTCTCAGAAATAAAGGTAGAGAAATCGTCGCTGTGGCAGTACCCTCAAGGGGAGTACCATTGCCTCGCTTGGGTTGTACCTCAAAAAAAGAGGTGACAGATGCACATCGGTCCACATTGCAAGAAACTGAACGCACCTCTTTTTTGGGGTACCGCACCAATCAAGCGACACAATACTACTCCCCTTGAAGGTACTGCCACAGTGACGAGATCTGTACCTTTATTTCTGAGAGTGTAGCATATATCACTTGCAGATACAAAGTGCACAGGAAATACACAGAACAATAAGTGTACGGGTATATGCCAAGTATGGTTATTGTGTTTTCAACTCTTTGCGCAGAGCCTATGTTGTAACATTGTTGTCACCGAAATTATAATGATATATAATTATCTCTTACCTAAGGCTCTCTGTAATGTCATACCAATGTTTTTATGTAGTTGAGTCCTTTCAGAAAAGAATGAATAGGTCTGTCGGCGGGCCCATCTGCGTAAAGAGGCTACAGTACATTAGCGCTGGA
>NC_085871.1:29416075-29421075 GCF_034702125.1 Engraulis encrasicolus
AGAGGTGGGCATAGATTAATTTTTTTAATCTAGATTAATCTCACTGTAATTATGAAATTAATCTAGATTAATCTAGATTAATCTATATCAAAATGGCTCATTCAGAATAGGCACGCTAGCGAAATAATGACGAAAAAAAACCTAGGGGGCTTCTTAAGATGGCGCATTAGACCAGAGCTCATCTCTTTTTTCCAAAATGCATCTCATCATCAAAAAAATGGTTGATATTTGGTGATGAAAAAAAAGAATCACTGCAATATTTGAAAAGTGTTTCGAATAGGAAGCATTTACAGTCATAATATACTGACATTTCAAAATGAACAGTGCTATAAATTGTAGAGGCAAATACAGATAAATATATCAAACATTTAAACTATTTAAACAAAATGACCTCAACAATTCAGCATTTCTAATGGGCAGAGAGAGAGAGAGAGAGAGAGAGAGAGAGAGAGAGAGAGAGAGAATGAATCTGCCACTGACTGTTAAAAAGGGCAGCGGCTCCTTTAGAGAGGGAGGAGCTGCGCAGCAGGTAGCCTACAGCAAAGTCAGAGCCAGGCTACTAGATTTCTAAAGTTAGTAGGCCTAAAGCACTTGCCCACATCGATTTGGCCTAAACCTGACAGTTGTTATCTGGGTTCAAATGCCAGCGGAGTTACAACTCCGAATGAATTCAGTTTGCAAACAAAAACAAAAAAGTCAAGCGCGAAGACCGCGAGGTTGGCTATATCAAGCGCAACACCCGCGAGGTGTATTACCGTCTGACATGAGTCGCAAATGCGCGATCATAACACTAACATTCAGCGAGAGTAGATATTGACAGTTTCAGTTTGACAATCTTCAAAATGTATATCACACGGAATGTTTTGCAATTATGGCACAGGCAAGATTTCTGGAACAGGACTGTTGTTTGTGTTCCATACAATGCTGGAGGAAATGTAGGCTATGTCGGGCTGGTACACAATAATGTCTGCTTCACCTCAAACAATAACGTCTCTCTAGACTACCACTTATGAAAAAAAACTAAAACAACACCTACCACGACAGAGAGATTAATGTTTACAGCATGCAAACACTGTTCATATTTAGTAGGTCTGCTCTGCTGAGCAACAGGTGGAGAGGCGAAGTGACTGGAGGGCAGTCTGAAAGCGTCTGTCACTCGAACGCTATGGTGAAGCGCATCCCCAAACCCCAAATCCATATTTTGAGAATAGATTAACGTGCGATATTTTCTTTGTCGCGCGATAAGAGTCTCACATTATCGCAGCACGATAACGCCGATAACGGCCCACCACTAATACAAACCCATATTTAGATGTTTCTCCAACCATATTGCAAATCCGGGACTCAACACCCTACAGAATCTTCCCTGTGATACATTCTACATGGATACGACATGCCCACCACACAAGTGTGATAGTTCAAGGGATGCCTATATGTGTGTGTGTGGTGTGGTTGCTTGTGTGTGTGTGTGCAGAGGCCCATCTTGTCACCAGGCTAGGCAAGCAGCCGCTTGGGGCCCCCAAGTCCCTGGATGGTGAATAATAGCTCACACTTAGCTATATTAGTGGCAAATGTCTTTCAAATGTTCACTCCTTTGACATTTCGCTTGGGGCCCCGGCTGAACCTAGAATTCCCTCTGTGTGTGTGTGTGTGTGTGTGTGTGTGTGTGTGTGTGTGTGTGTGTGTGTGTGTGTGTGTGTGTGTGTGTGTGTGTGTGTGTGTGTGTGTGTGTGTGTGTGTGTGTGTGTGTGTGTTTGTGTGCCGGTGTGCACACAACATTCTAAATGAATGCTCATACTGTACGTCCACAAGTCTCAGACCTTGGCCATTGTCCTGCACAAAGTGGCCTAGAATTCTTAGCCGCTATTTATTATTAGATGGAAAGAACTTCCGGGTTGAGAGATATTTTTGTATGTCTGTATGCATCCCTTAAAAACTCCTGACAGATAAATTCTTCATATGGGTTTCTTGCACACACACACACACACAGAGACACACAGAGACACACACACACACACACACACACACACACACACACACACACACACACACACACACACACACACACACACACACACACAGACACACACACACACACACACACACACACACACACACACACACACACACACACACACACACACACACACACACACACACACACACACACACAATCTGGCATCACTGAAAACTATCACACTTGTGTAGTGTGTATGTCAATATCCGTACAGAATGTATTACATTATAATACACTACACTTGGCTAACCCACTTTATCCAAAGTGACTACAGATAGTATTTTTCAGGGTATTGGTTACAGTCCCTGGAGCAATTTGGGATTAGGTCAAGTGGGATTTGAACCTAGAACCCCCAGATCGAAAGATCAACGCTGCCACAGTCATGGCTGCCCACACACGCACGCACGCACGCATGCACGCACACACACACACACAACGATTTAATTACATTGCAATGCCCCCGCCCCTCACCACAAAAAAATAGCCTGCTAATGTTCAAACTACAAAACAAAACTATTCTAAGATACACATGCACACATGCACAAACACACAGATAATATGCATGCACGCATGCGTGCACACTCACACTGAGAGTCTATTAGAATGAATGACAGGACACTGCTACACTGCTGCACTCCTTTATATTGAACGAGCAGCCGTGACCCCAACTGTGCATTTTACAAGCCAGAGGGGCTCCGCATCTGACTGCTACTACCACCACTCTGCTGTCTACTACAATGAAGGAAACTTACTTCCTCAGCCAGAGAGTATAGACTAGAGTGAACGAGTGGGGGGTTGACACTGTGATTGTGTGTTTTATTCTAATATAACCTCATGTTTAATGCATGTCTCTTTGTCACTAGATATTCCCGTCGGATATATGAAAAATGCATGGTCGTGATGGCCATGGGCATAGGAACACAATACACACACACACACACACACACACACACACACACACACACACACACACACACACACACACACACACACACACACACACACACACACACACACACACACACACACACACACACACACACACACACACACACACACACACGTGCGCATGCTCAGATACATGCGAGCACACACACTGGCACCCACTTGCACTGGCATCCACTTGCTCATGCGTGCACACACACACACACACACACACACACACACACACACACACACACACACACACACACACACACACACACACACACACACACACACACACACACACACACAAACGTCTGAAGTGTTGCAAAAACAAACCAAGTATTACACTCACAGTCACCAGAGAGATGTACGTAATTAATCCAGTGTCTGGAGCAAAGGATTTTTTCTGTGTTAATTAATTTTACAGTTTGGAGAAGCGTAGCAAAAAACAAACTTCTCAAAGCGTAATCACGTTTGTTAACATGCATGCACATTGACTTTTTCTTTGTTTTATTTGTTTTATTTGTTCTTTGTTGTATTTTTTCATCTATACAGTATACCCCATCTCTCCCTCCCTCTTTCTCTGTAAATGTCATTAAAGTATATGACCGACAGTACATGCTATTGTATGAGGATTGTACGTTAATGAAGGTACATTGAAGGAAGGTGCAGTGAAGGAACTTCTCACACTTAATACCTTGCCAGTGTCTTCTCTTTCCATCGTCTCATTGTAATATGTTTTTGGCCAATTTGCCAACATACTTCATTCCTCTGTATTTTAGAGTGAGAGATAGAGTGAGATATCATTTTTCAGGTAGACTTCACTACTGTATATTTCTGAATATTTCTCCTCTTTTATTATTATTTTAGGGTCTGTGATTAATTTTTGCCTTTGTATAGCTACTGTTTGATTTGAAGGCCTGGCATTTCCACAGAAAGAATCCTGAAAACTGGCACTGGCAGATCTGTTATCGTTTAATGCTGCCATCATTTCGAACTAGTACACTTATGCCTCTTTTCCACTGTCGGTTTTCTGGTAGGCATACTGCTCGACACAGCACGACTCAGCTGCCACTTTTTGCGCTTCGATTGAGCTGTATTGTGCCAAATCGAAAAGCAAAAAGTGGCAGCCGAGTCGCACTTTGTCGAACTGTAGGCCTACCAGAAAACTGCCAGTGGAAAAGAGGCATTAGACCCTTTGACCTATTGTGTTGAGCTGTTAGGTTCTTACTACTTTACATTCCATTTCGGCTATCTTTGTTTTGGCTATCTTTGCTATACCACTAGTTGCTATAATCACTAGTAACTTACTTAGCAAGGTTATAATCCGCAGAATGTGGCAAAGCAGATTAACAATTAAAAGTTGGTAAAACCAGTAAAGCCCAAGTGTTCAGAAACAATTTACGAATGTTACAATGCTTTTTTTAATATCTGAGTGTATACAAAGTACTTATACTGAGTGTTACTTTAAGAGCTGTGTCCTGTCTTAGCCTGAAATGCCTCAAGCCATCATAAGCATTCAGCACAACACACCAAACAAACAACAAACAAGTTAATATCACTTGAAAGTGGCTCCCATAGCAACACAAGCTGTTTTCACAAGCAAAAGGCCTCCGTTCTCCAAGCATATGTTATGAAAACAAACAAATCTCCAGATGTGGCTTTCTGCAAGAAATAAAAAATAACTAAATAAAATATAAAGCAATGAAAATAATAGACGGAAAGGGGGGAAATGTGAAGAGAAACCATTGCAAAGTTTCAGCTGGCTTTGAAAACTTCTCCTTGTACTATGCACAACTTCTGTCCGCATCGCCAATTTGTCTTTGAAAGCACTATAGGCATTACTATACAGTATATACTTCACAGTGACTCTTCCTGACCATGACTATACAAACAGCAGGTATAGGCTACCTCAGGAGCACACAGTAGGCCCATGCTGTATAGTAGGCCTATGTAATGGGGGTGAGTTGGACACCATTGCCTGTTCGCTTTACTTTCTGGTATATATTGTGATTCTTGTCGAGTACATGTGCGGCCGATTCTATGCAATTTGGAG
>NC_085871.1:29426075-29452748 GCF_034702125.1 Engraulis encrasicolus
GTTGTGGTGACAAGACATGGGCAGCGGCATCCTGACTCAGTCCTACTTTGCCGCCATGAAGTTCCTTCATTTTCCTTTATGCTCTAGGTTCTCATCTGTGAAAAAAATAGTAAAGGGAACCTTTGATTTTGCCGCAACAAAATCCCCTTACTCCTGTTCCAAAGCATTCATTTGAGCAAGATGGACTGCCTAGAGGCGGGCATAACTCAGGAGACCATATGCAAAGAAGTACTTGATAAGGTTCCCCAAGGCAGCCAGATAACATGTCCAGTCCACTGGACAACAATCACTTGCTCTTACAGGTGTTGTAGAAGAAACTGAGCAAACTCTGAAGTGTCTTCTGCTTAAAGAGGTTTCCAAATAGGACTGGGTGTACTGTGCAATTGCAATGCATCTGGACTGTGCAGATGCAGAGCCTCATTGAAATCCACACACTTGGACTTGAATAGATTCAAGGGGATGAGCAGAGGAAATGGCATCAAATCTTGTCATCATAATAGCCAGACTAGTTGTGATGTGATATTCAAGGGCCCACTTGTATGCTTCCCACCAAAGACTCCATGGAGATCTGCTGAAGAGTATGAATCACTTTCAATTGAGCATGTGTCAATGCCACTTGCAGCAGTTGTTTTGCCAAGCGCATGCATTGCAGCAAACACTACATACTGTACCTATGTGCATAACACCTGCTCGTAGGTGTTTTGGAAAAGGTCAAGATCAGAGATGATGAGAGTTCTCCTCTCAGGACCCACTAAAACAGCAGTGATTCCCTGTGTCAACATCAGAACAGAAAATGGGTTGCATAATTTAGGGTAGGTCTTGAAAGTGGAGCGATGATCTCTGAGTTTGTCAGGCGATAAGTCTCAGATTGCAGGGATATCAGTAGAGATTTAGTGGCTGTCCAACTATGGATGATTTCGTGTTTTACCAACTTCTTGGCATGTTTGGGTGTTTGTTCATCTATGGACAGAATGAGATAATCACGGTCAGTTTCCTATTCTGTACATTCTGCACATTGCTGTACTGTTGGTCGCATCTGTTGATAATTAGCAAGTGCCCATGTAAGAGTGAAGACGTTGGAAACAGTGTTGTCTACATTTCTTTGTTTGAAAGTTGTACATTGAACTGGCCTAGTCCTGATGGTTGGTAGCTGCAAGTGTTTGAAATCAAACCTGAGATGTGGGGAGCTTCTCAGGGATGGCAAGGAGTTGGTTGACGGCAACTTAATCTTCATCTCTTTGATTTGTTACAATCACTGTGCCATGGAAGGTGTTCTGTCCCGTGGGGTGTTTTCTAGGAGTTTAAGGTTGTACAGTAAATGGTTGCACACTGAAGAAGGCACACGCCGAAACCGACACTGCTATGCAAGGTGCGGCCTCCTTCTTGGAACATAGAATGTAATATTTGGGCCAGCACCCTCAGAGGTTCAAATAATTAAGAGTGACGCCTGCTCCAAGAAGAAAATTGTACAGTAAATGGCAAACCAAACATTTACTCTACATTTACTTTAAACAAAATCAGATAAACAAAACCCACCCGACTTGTTCATGCATTTCAGAACACCTTGTCCTATTCGTTTTTCGAGTCCAATTATTCTTTGGTAGTCACTGCCAATACAAATTACTCACTTTGGTTACTTAATTCCCCGACCCTCCATAGAGAAATAATGACTTTAGTTGCTCTGGTAGCGTTGGAAACCTTTGGTCTACACACACAAGTAGACAATTCTTATCTTCTGTTAAACAGTTTTGTTTTTCTATCACGATTTCTTTCTCCTGATATTGCCAATCGGTCAAGCCTTATACAAAGTGAATTAGAAAATGAGCTGCTCAGTTTCATTGTCATCTATTTTAATAAAAAATATAGAAAACCCTGAAACTGTTCATAAAATTGGGTAACGGAATGGGACGGATGCCATAGTAGTCATAACTCCCACAACAGACCTGTAGGTGGACAAGCCTTTAAATGTCAAAAATATGTGTAAGATCCTGGTATATTCATTTTCAATCGTGTTATTGACAAGTTTGACAACTCTTTGCCACTACCTAAAAATGAGTCATAACAACTTCTGATCACACTAGAACTGCCATAAATGGACTCAGGATCCTCAATAACCCCTAAATTGACACCATGTTTGTGAAAATAGGATCTTTATTGCTGCATTTATGGTTGTAATACGTATCCTGGCCGAGGTGAAAAGGCACCCCCTGGAGGGGTGATAAATTTGAAACCCATCATTGTCTCACAGTACTGACCCTAATAAAATTGAAATCTTTATTATGTATATGATGTGCATAGATCCAATGACACAGATGCCATCTTAGTCATATCTCCCACAGCAGACTTGTCGGTGGACAAAATAGCCTTTAAATCTCAAATATATGTCTAATAGCAACTTCTAATCAAAATGAAACTGTCATAAATGGACTCAGCATCATCAATAACCCTGAAATTGACACCAAGATTGTGAAAATGTGATCATTATTAGTAGAGATATGGGTTCGGTAGCTATACTGGCCAGGGCGAGAAAGCGCCCCCTAGAGGAGGGGTATAACAGGGTCAGAAAATTCGACACCCATCATTTTTCAGTAGTAGGACCCCAAACAAAGCAAATTATGCAAAAAAATCAATTTTAGCACAAAAATCCTACGGAATGACACTTCAGACCACACTAATATATTCTTCCTGGTATATTCATTTTCAATCGTGTTATTGACAAGTTTGACAACTCTTTGCCACTACCTAAAAAAAACTTCTGATCACACTAGAACTGCCATAAATGGACTCAGGATCCTCAATAACCCCTAAATTGACACCATGTTTGTGAAAATAGGATCTTTATTGCTGCATTTATGGTTGCAATACGTATCCTGGCCGAGGTGAAAAGGCGCCCCCTGGAGGGGTGATAAATTTGAAACCCATCATTTTCTCACAGTACTGACCCTAATAAAATTTAAATCTGTATTATGTATATGATGTGCATAGATCCAATGAGACAGATGCCATCGTAGTCATATCTCCCACAGCAGGCTTGTCGGTGGACAAAATAGCCTTTAAATCTTAAAAATATGTCTAATAGCAACTTCTGATCAAAATAAAACTGTCATAAATGGACTCAGCATCATCAATAACCCTGAAATTGACACCAAGATTGTGAAAATGTGATCATTATTAGTAGAGATATGGGTTCGGTAGCTATACTGGCCAGGGCGAGAAAGCGCCCCCTAGAGGAGGGGTATAACGGGGTCAGAAAATTCGACACCCATCATTTTTCAGTAGTAGGACCCCAAACAAAGCAAATTATGCAAAAAAATCAATTTTAGCACAAAAATCCTACGGAAGCTGTTATTCAGACAATTCATATCACACTATCCTCTACATGATGACATGATGCAGAAAAGTCAACAGGGGCGGACAAAGGGGTCAGTTGTCTCGGGCCCATGGACAGAGGATGCCCAAAATTGGGTTTCCATTACAATGTAGGCCTATTGTATTCTGCCGTGCAAAACAAGAACACAGTAACTCAAAAATGGTCAAAAATTTTTTAGATCGGAAATGGGCTTTAAACTACCTCATTTGTCTTGTGTCAAAAAATGGTGGTCCAACATCATCCCGTTTTGGAGAAAAATAATTTTGAAAGTGCAAAAATGACCCAAGAAAAGTTACTGCGGTGTTGGATTGAAGGTTACGTCGTGCAAAACAAAAACGCGATAAGTCGGTGAGTCACTGCTGCACTTTCCAATGGGAATGGTTTGGGAGTAGACAGTAATACCAGCCAAGAACGCAGTAACTCTGTTTTTTTGTGGCAAAAAGACACATAAATGTTGTTTTTCTGTTTTTTTGTGCGCATTTAATTTCTATCCTAACAAAGTATTACCAGGAAGTGTCACCACCACTTTACCGACAACACAGTTGTTGCGCCATATAGGAAACTTTGAAGCCTTTTTCTCAGTTCGCAGTTTTCAGAGTTACTGTGTTCTTGTTTTGCAGGGCAGTATTGGATTTGGGGCCCTTTCAGTTGACAGCCAAAGCTGTCAGCGTCCGTGCACACGTCTTACCTGCAGTTTGTCAGTGATGGCGAGAATGGGCACCTAGGCAGTTTTCTGACACTGTCCAGATTTTCCTGACTCTTTCTCTCACTCTCTCTTTCTCAAACACAGATACACACACACACGTGCGTGTGCGTGCGCGCACACAGACGCGCACACACACACACACGCACACACGCGCGCACACACACACACACACACACACACACACACACACACACACACACACACACACACACACACACACACACACACACACACACACACACACGTTACCTATGTCAGTGATGGCAAGAATGGGCACCTGGACAGTTTTCTGACAGTGTCCATATTTTCCCTTACATGGTGACACATAGCTCTCTCTCTCTATCTATCTGTCTCTT
The DNA here is from genome assembly GCF_034702125.1 of Engraulis encrasicolus. Lineage (NCBI taxonomy): Eukaryota > Metazoa > Chordata > Actinopteri > Clupeiformes > Engraulidae > Engraulis > Engraulis encrasicolus. The sequence goes on from NC_085871.1 coordinate 29,430,508, forward strand.
TCTCTCACTCTCTGTCTCTCTCTCAAACACAGACACACACACGCATGTGCACACACACACACAAACACACACACACACGCGCACACACAAACACGCACACACACACACACACACACACACACACACACACACACACACACACACACACACACACACACACACACACACACACACACACACACACACACACACACACTTCCCACATGGTGGTGTGATGCCCCATCTCAGATGTATCGCCTCTGCTTTGGTGACAGCCAGTGCCAACTTGTTTATGACATTCAATGCAGCAGAGGATACTATTTGGGTATGTATGTGTGGGAGTTCCCATGTTGATATTGTTGTTTGTGTAGGCTAGTGTGTGTGTGTGTGTGTGTGTGTTTGTGTGTACTGTATGTGTGCATGGGGGTGTATATATATGTGTATCTGCATAGCCTATGTGTTGATATTGCGTGTCATTGTGTCTGTGGGAGTTTATTGTCCATGCCACACCACTCCATGATGACATTGCTTCCTCTGTGTGTGTGTGTGTGTGTGTGTGTGTGTGTGTGTGTGTGTGTGTGTGTGTGTGTGTGTGTGTGTGTGTGTGTGTGTGTGTGTGTGTGTGTGTGTCTGTGTGGGCCCGCGTGTGCGTGTTGATATTGCCCTGTGTGTGGGAGTATGCAGGCTAATTGAGACCTTACGTCTGTGTGCCCCCGATTTAGTACAAGTGGGCAATAACTCATTTTCTCTTAACTAATCACACACACACGCACACACATACATGCACGCAGAAACACACACACACACACACACATACACACACACGGGCATGCACGTACGCACACATACACAGAGAGAGAGAGAGAGAGCGAGCGAACGAGAGAGAGAGAGAGAGCTTAGTCACTGTCCACTCAGGGACCCATTGGGAATTACATTAAATTACATTAAAATGAGAGGAAGGCACATGCAGTAAGTCACATAAGGCACATATGGCATATGGATGTGGGTGTTCTCATCTCTTGAGATGTTGAGCCACTCACTCCCTGGTCACCAAGTGCTATTAGACAACCACCAGTGCAGGACTTTTCTAGACTTTTCTTTCTTGCGTCCAATAAATTATCTTTAATAAGAACTCACTGATAGAGGTGAGAGACAGAGTCAAAGAGGTGTTGCTTCTTTATTTTGGCAGTGGAGTTGTGCAGTCATTTTCTTCATATTTTATATACTGTATTCTGGGGTATTATTGCATAGTAATTTATAAATTACAGGTAATGATAATGATACTTATATCAACTAGCAATGTATTATAGCATCATTATTAACTAACGCATTAACTAATATTAATAAGTTAAAATAGCAAGTTGATGAAAGTTAAATAAACATGGGTGGCCATCTTGAAAGCCCTCCATCTTGAAAGTGTTGCATTTGCAATGGGCTGTATTTGGATAAATCGTTTGGAGTTCATAGGGTATTAGCACACAAGATCTGGCCAAAGTCTGTTCACCCATTCAAAGTTTAATTGTGCAAACAAACATCTGCGATGGACATTCCCACAGACGACTGACGAACGGCATGCCTCTTGTAAGACCTTCAATTATGCAACAAATTACGCAGCACTTTTAAATAATCACAGAATTATTTTCTTAACTGTGCCATGTCCAATAATAACCAGTTTGTAATGATTAAGACCATAAAGACTGAACAAAGCACTTTGTTGATTAAGACTATAAAGAGTAAACAAAGCACTTTGTTTTGTTATACTAAAGTGTGATGAAGTTAATGTTTGACCATAACAAAGCCTATGAATAATACACTGACCAGGTGGTCATGGGCCCCCTAGAGTTTGGATTGTAGTACAGCAGCCTTGGCAGACTACTCAACATGGGCGCTGAAAGATTTTGCTAGGCCCAGGACAAAATCAGCTGAAAGTCCCCCCCCCTCTCAATACATACTATACAATGTAATGAGGACCCAATGGGCCCCACCTCTCCCTTGGTCTAGGACACCAGACCCGTTTGTCTCCCTTTGTTGGTGGGCCTGCTACTCAGCACCAGAGATTAAAGGCCGGTGATAAAACTGTTTCTCTTGAATTTTTCATATACTTTCGGAGTTTAGTAGGCCTATCTAGGCTGGGAGAGACTCACAAGACCTTGGCAAACATGGCCCATAAAAAAGAACAGCTATGAGGTGGACTATATCGCTGCAGTTTGATTTCAATGGATTTGAACAAGTAGCCCGCTGTGGCTGAATGGAGGCTTTTGATGAAAGACGTTTCGAGTCGGCGAAGTATTAAAAAAAACATGGAAAAGGACAAAAAAACATCCTCAGCTCTTTAAAGTCTTTATGTATCCATTTCTTTTGAGCCTTTTAAAATGGAACGGTCATGTGTGAATGCCATTCTTTTGATTGTGGTAATGTAACACTCTTCTCTCTGCTTCTCATCTTTTTCTCTCCTCTTCTCTTCCTCTCATCATCTCTGCCATCTCCTCTTGTCGCTGAATAGGCTGCGCCATGCAATGAGGCTGTTTGAAGGTTAAATATGATACGTTCACCTCGTTATTTCAGCAATGTCCCTGATCCATGGGACGAAGCATGAGAGTCTCTCCATGGGGGCTCCTACGGAGGTTTATCAGACCAGGTTTCTTGATAATGTCACACTTAGCTCAGTAAGAGGGACTCTCTGAAATATTCTATATCAACATTGTTCATTTACATTCTTCAGAATGGATCCCAAACAATTTCCCTGAGTCTACAGTGTACTACACAGACCTTTGAAAAGTTTAAGGCAAATTAAACAGGAGGGGTTTAGCCCAAGAGATATACTGTACCTCATCAAAGGCAGGATCATTTACAGACACAATATAGTACATACACAAAATGTCAATAGAAAGGTTCAAGAGAGTCCTTGTGCCCAAGCCCTCAGTAATGCAGGTGCATGTGCGAGGCAGGAGAAGGTGAATAAATGAACAGAATTCAAGAGACACTGCACACTGCTTACTTTTCTTTACTTTATTTTTCGGAGCGATAAACGCGTTTCGCCCAATGCGTCATCAGGTTCGCTCTATCAATAGAAAGGCCTTGTAACATCCTGGGAGGCCTGTCAAAGAATGCCAAGCTTTATCGTAAGGGAAATGTCCACCCCAAAGATTCTAGAATGCTACTCTCTCGGCACTAGAACCTCTGGTCCACACTTTGACTTCAAAGGAATGTTCCAGGGGGGAAAAGGCAAATAGAAGACTTCCTGTGTCAGATCATGACAAGAGTACTGCACAGCACAGCAGACAGGTTCATTGCAGGGCTGACTGAGTCAAAGACTGAATATAATGGCCCTGGAGTTCAGTGCCAACGTAGTGTGGTGTGAAGAACTTTTGCAGTGCACTACTACAACACTACTACTATCACTTTGGATATCACTGTCTGTGAAGCTTGAACTTAATAAATTCATACATAAAATATTATAATGGTGTTGATTGATGCTCGTTGAGGGCCTAGACTAACTGAGTGCTCTCAATTAACAACTGTGATTGAGGCCAGGTCATGTGACCTCTATTTAAGCCTCACCTGACAATAATAAAGAATCTCTGCTCATTTCACCCCAAGCCTGTGTTGGTGCCAACTCCTTTTTCTTGTCTCCAGTTGAGTTCAGTTCTTAACAGGTTATGGGCCCAGAATGCGCTGCCCTGCGCTTAAGTTTATGATAGTTTGAATTTGTCTTAGCATTGGCAAAATGAGTGAGAGGACAAGTTCCCGATGGTCTCGTCTGGTGTTCGACGGGGATGAGAAGAACTATGAACTGTGGGAGACAAAGTTTTTGGGCCATCTTCATATTCAGAAGTTGAAGCAAACAATTTTGCATGGGCCTGCTGCTGGTGCGGAAGCAGCTGCACTGGCTGAAGATGCTGCAAAGAATGCAGAAGCATATGCTGAACTGATCCAGTTTCTCGATGACAAAAGTTTGTCCCTGGTCATGCGAGAGGCAGCAGATGATGGACGTGGAGCACTTAAAATCCTGAGAGACTATTATGCTGGCACGGGTAAGCCCCGTATCGTGAGTCTGTACACAGAACTTACCTCCCTGCAAAAGTTAAGCACTGAGAGTGTGACTGATTATGTCATACGTGCAGAGACCTCAATCACTGCACTGAGGAGTGCTGGAGAGGCGCTAAGTGATGGACTATTAGTTGCCATGGTTCTGAAGGGGCTGCCTGAATCTTTCAAGCCCTTCTCCATTTTTGTGACCCAAAGTGATGAGACTCTCAGTTTTGCTGATTTCAAGACAAAGTTGCGCAGCTATGAGAACACAGAGGGGATGCGCACAGCTGCATCTGACGACAATGTGATGGGGGCCCGGTCACATCCAAAGAAGTCCAGTGGTCCAGTGGGCGCAAGGGTGCAGAGCACGGAGAGCAGTGACATCGAATGCTACCGTTGCGGCCAGAGAGGGCACATAGCAAGACGGTGTCGTGTTCCACAGCGGTACAGCCCGGGGAAGAGTACCACATGGCGAGGAGGACGGCGACAGCAGCGGCAGGACAATGCGCGAGGGGTGAGCGAGGAGACGGACAACACCTTCGCCTTCATGCTGGAGAGCAGTGATCGTCGGCCAGGGAGTGGTGTCACCAGAAAGGGGTTAATGGTGGACACCGGTGCAACATCACACATCATCACCGACCTGGCCAGGTTCAAGAGCTTCGACGAAAGGTTCCAGGCCGAGACGCACTGTGTGGAGCTGGCTGACGGCACACGGTGTAAGGGGGTCGCAGAGCGCAGAGGAGAAGCTGAAGTGTGTCTGGTGGACAGCAAAGGAAGGCAAATCAGCGCTACATTGAAGCAGGCGCTGTACATTCCTTCCTATCCCCAGGACATTTTCTCTGTGAGAGCTGCAACTTCCAGTGGGGCCACGGTGATCTTCAAGGAGGGTGAAGATGTTCTGCAGTACAAAGACGGTACACGTTTTCTCATTCATGAACATAAGTTGTTCTATTTGCCTACTGTTCCTGTGAAGAATGACTGTGATGATCAATGTATGAGTTGCCACAACCTTAAGACATGGCATGAGATTTTGGGACACTGCAACTTTAATGATGTCCAGAAATTACAGAGTGTGGTTGATGGTATGACAATCAAGGGTGAAACACCCAAGTCTTTGCAATGTGAAGTGTGTGTTGAGGGAAAATTCACTCAGAGCAGGAACAGGAAGCCTGATGTGAGGGCCAAGTCAGCTTTGGAGTTGGTACATACTGACTTAGCCGGTCCCATTGATCCAGTGTCCAAAGATGGGTATAGGTACACACTTTCCTTTACTGATGATTATTCCAGTGCTGTGTCCGTGTACTTCCTGAAAAATAAAAGTGATACAGTGGATGCAACCCAAAGGTTTCTAGCTGATATAGCCCCATACGGGAAGGTTACTTGCATCAGATCTGACAATGGTACGGAGTTTACTGGACAGGGTTACCAAACACTTCTTCGCCAAAACCGAATTAGACATGAAACATCAGCACCATACTCACCACACCAAAATGGCACTGCTGAGCGCAACTGGAGAACACTGTTTGACATGGCTAGATGCATGCTCTTGGAAAGCCAGTTACCGAAGGAGTTATGGCCATATGCAGTTCAGACAGCAGCAGTGGTGAGAAATAGATGTTTCAACAGCCGCACCAAACAGACACCTTACTTCATGCTGACAGGAAGGAGACCAAATTTATCCAGAATGCAGAAATTTGGTACTGTGTGTTATGCATATAGGCAGGACAGGAAGAAGCTAGACTCAAGGTCTGACAAAGGCATCTTCGTGGGCTATGATAAGAACAGCCCAGCCTATATGGTCTACAATCCTGACAACAGAAGAGTGACAAAACATAGACTGGTGAGGTTTATGTCCAGTGTTGAGGAACAGATGACCGATGACATGACTGATGACGATGACGTTGGTGTGCAGTACAGCACAACCAGACCTGACCCAGACAAACCAAAGTTGCTTGACATCCCAGACAGTAGCCAGACAAGTCCACCACCACCTGTGATGAAAGCAGAACCACATTCTTCAGACACCTTAAGTGAAGAGAGGAGGTATCCTGTTAGAGAGAGAAGGAGGCCAGATTTTTATGGTGAGCGGAGTGATCATGCACAGATCAGCATTGATTATTGCTACAGGATGGTATGTAATGTACCCCAGACATTCAGAGAAGCTGTGACTTCATCCAATTCAAAAGAGTGGGTTGATGCAATGGATGAGGAGATGAAATCATTGAAGGATAACAACACATTTACTCTGACCACTTTACCTGAGGGCAAGAGGGCAGTGGGGGGTAGATGGGTGTATGCGATCAAAACCAATGCAGATGGATCTGACAAGTACAAGGCCCGGTATGTTGCCAAACGGTACAGTCAAGAGATGGGTGTAGATTATGGAGAAACCTTTTCTCCTACTGCTAACCTTACAAGTGTGAGAGTGTTGATGCAGAAAGCTGCTCAAGAAGATTTGATTCTCCATCAGATGGATGTTAAAACTGCCTACCTACATGCACCGATTGATTATGAAATTTACATGGAACAGCCAGAAGGCTATGACGTAAAAACTCAGACAAATGAGAAAGTGGTGTGTAAATTGGAGAAATCATTGTATGGGTTAAAGCAATCAGGACGAAACTGGAACAGAATGTTGCATGATTATCTTTGTGAAAACAACTTTGAACAAAATCCAGCTGATAATTGTGTTTACAAAAGAGAAACCGAACATGACAAAGTGATAGTACTGATATGGGTTGATGATTTGTTTATTGCTGCTAGTGATGAGAGGGCAATGAAAAGTGTCAAGAAAATGCTTACTGAAAAATTCCAGATGAAAGATTTGGGCCGACTGAAGAATTTTCTGGGTATCACCTTTGACCAATGTGATGGAGTTGTGACCATGTCACAGCGAAGTTATGTTGATAAATTGCTGGAAAGGTTTGACATGCAAGACTGTAAACCCAGGTCGACACCTTGTGAGTCGAAGCTGAATTACAGTGATTGTGCTGAAAAGATGAGTGACCCCAGGAAATACAGAGAAGCAGTGGGTAGCCTAATCTATCTCAGTTCATGCACTAGACCGGATTTGAGTTTTGTTGTGAGCAAACTTTCACAATATTTCAGTGCGCCAACAGAAGAGCAGTGGACAACTGTGAAACACGTACTGAAATATCTGAAAGGCACAAGTGATAAGATGATGTGTTACAGGAAACATGATGATGGGTTACAGTTGGTGGCTTACAGTGATGCAGATTGGGCAGGAGATGCAATTGACCGACGTAGTACATCTGGTTATTGTGTTAGCCTATGTAAGAATGGTCCTTTGATTTCTTGGAAGACCAAAAAGCAACCAACTGTAGCCCTATCAACAACATGTGAGGCTGAGTACATGGCATTAGCTGCCACTACACAGAAATGTCTGTACCTAGCTCAAATGCTTAAACACCTTGACTGTAATTATGATACAGTATACCAGTGATCTACGAAGATAATCAGGGGACAATTGCGTTGGCAAAGAATCCAGTTAGTCGGCAGAGATGTAAGCACATTGATATTAAATACCATTTTGTGAGATCTACTGTAAATAATGGTGATGTGTCTTTGGAATATTGCCCAACAGGTCTAATGGTTGCTGACCTACTCACAAAGCCAGCTACAAAAGGGAAGCTTCTTGCCTTTTACAGGTCTCTGTTTGGGTGATTGCCGAACTGAAATGTGATTTTGCTCTTTGCAATGTTTTTGTTTGTCCTTGAAATGTCTTTGTTTTTGTTTTTCTTGTTGTAAATGTGAGAACAAGTGGGGGTGTTGATTGATGCTCGTTGAGGGCCTAGACTAACTGAGTGCTCTCAATTAACAACTGTGATTGAGGCCAGGTCATGTGACCTCTATTTAAGCCTCACCTGACAATAATAAAGAATCTCTGCTCATTTCACCCCAAGCCTGTGTTGGTGCCAGCTCCTTTTGTCTTGTCTCCAGTTGAGTTCAGTTCTTAACAAATGGTTTATGTAATATTAACATAGCATGTTTACTGCACTTGGGCAGTTACAGCTTTATAGCCAAGAGTACCCTGTGTTACGTAAATGTGTATGTAACCCTTATTTTATACCAAGTGGAGTGCAGTACGTATTTGTTGTACATTGTAAATTGAATTCAAAGCAAAACAAATTCTGGTACTGAATGGAGTGCATAAGCCCTTTCCACTGCCCATTTTCTACCGCTCGACAAGGCACAACTACGCCCCCGTTTATTGCGATTAGTCAAGTACAGCGTCACACAGGTCGAAAACCAGTCCTCATTTTTTTGGCCAGCCGAACCGAGCTGAGCGGGTATGTCGCTGCCTACTACCCAGAATGCCGTGCACCAGCTCACTGTCCCAGTAAATCAAAAAACAATCATGGCGGCCACCCATGAACTAACTTAGACCTCTCTTCAGTTTGACACTTCATCACATCATCTTTATCAATCAACATTGTAGTATCTAAATATGACAATTCTCAAACTATGTACAGCCTAATTTGATAGATCAGACATCTGTCAGCCTAACGCTAGTCAACTAGCCAACATAAAAGAATGTTACATGACAACACCAAAAATCTAACTCCAACTATATTCAACAAATAGGTGGTGGGCCCAGTCTCATATCTTGTCAGTTCGTTGGTGTTAACGAGTGGCAACTTTATTTTTGCTTATATAACCCCCTGACAACCCATTAATCAATATGTTGGCTGTTGCCATCCTCAAAACTTGCACATTGATTTATAAAAATGACAACAAAAACTAGCCGACCGAGTGACGTCACGTCAATGCAAAGTCAACGAGGCAGAATACAGCTAGCGCGTGCATGCTACCCGAAACCGTCAGATTTCATGGCAAAAAGTGACAAGTTGGGGGGTAAGTGGGCTCACTTGTTGTGCTCATGCAAAAAAAAATATTTTTCTCAAACTTTCAGGAGTGCTCTTTTTCGCTGTTAGTGTTCGACTGTCTGACCATCATTGGGCAACGAGAGATAAATGTCAAAAAGATGACAGGTCTGTTCCCTCAAAGCAATAGAGCAATGAGGTGACGGGGGTAGATCAATTCGCCAAAAAACTATGTGTCAGTAAAGAAATGCAAGCTGTGTTATTTTTTCCAGTAACAGGAAAATGGTCAGGAATGAAATGCCTAAGTTGTTTCAATGATTAGGTGAATTATCTGCCTATGAAAAAAGCCCGATATGCGGATAAATATTCCCTTTTCAACTTTCAACTACTCCCTCACCACCCAACCCAGGATGTGAGAGATCCCCAAGCTGTCACATAGTGTATTTTTGCAGTGGTAATTCAACACTTGGAGAGTTTATTTGAACATTTGGAGTGTATTTGGTCACAGAGTATCTGTCTAAGTGTTGAATTAACACTACGTTACTTGCTCTGAAACTTCAGCAGACATTACTTTATATTTGGCAGATGCTTTTATCCAAGACAATCTAGGACATAATCATAGCATACTGTACAACAATTGCAGAGACAAAGTGCACAGCAGATAAAGGACTACAGAACAATAGGTGCAAATGCCAAGTGGGGATGTTTTTTTCTTTCTTTAGTACAGTGGTGCTCAAACTGTGGTACGCGTACTTGAGACATCTTTGGTGGTACTTGGAAGAATAATTTTTTTGTGCATTGATTTGAAGGTTGATCAAGTTCTTGCAGTTGAAAATGTCTCTTTGGTTGAATTGTATGAATCTGAAAACATAATGAAGAATAATACTAGGCAAGCAAGAAATTCAAAAACAAACTTGCACTGAATGTGACAGTAACTGTTGTTGCCATTATGAACCTCTCCTGAATTGACGGGCAAAAGTGAATATGGAAGGCCTTTACTGCGATATTCTAATGTTGGTTGTCAAGGTGGTACTCGGAGAGCTCAATATTTTCTCAGGTGGTACTTCACCCAAAAAGTTTGAGAACCACTGCTTTAGTACATTAGCACAGGTTTAAGTAGAGTAGAATAAACATGCGCACACACGCACACGCACACACACACACACACACACACACACACACACACACACACACACACACACACACACACACACACACACAATGCACAACATGCCTTACAAGTCTACCCCGGGTCTGGGCCAGCTCAGGCATCAGTGCAGTAAATGACTCGTCCTTCATCAGTATAGGATTGGTGTGGAATACATCTGCTCTACTTTACGTCCTCAACAGCACATCCAGAGCACAAGGAGCAGTGCACACTAAGCGGACCCAGACCCACTGCAAAGAAGTGTGGGAAAAGGGGCCTGTTTAATCAACACATTCAGTCAGCACAGCCGCAGAGACACCGCAAGACTCTGGAGGTGAGAGACGAGAGGGAGGGAGATACAGTAGGAGAGGTAGAGACTGGCAAACAAACTCAAACTCTGGGGGGAGAGAGAGAGAGAGAGAGAGAGAGAGAGAGAGAGAGAGAGAGAGAGAGAGAGAGAGAGAGAGAGAGAGACTAAGGGGAGATGCAGGTGATACAGGCAGGCTTACAGACGAACAGACTCAAACTGGGGAGAGAGAGAGAGAGAGAGAGAGCAAGGAGACATGCCAGGCACAGGGAGGCACACTCAAACTCTGAAGTGAGAGACAGCTGGACACAGGTAGACAGAAAGAGATGCGGGCAGTCACCACTGACAGGTTCAAACACTAGAGTAAGAGATGGGAGGAGGAGGTGCTGCTGGAGGGATATAAACAGAGAAGCAGACTCAGACTGGGGTGAGAGAAAGGATGATACAGAAAGAATAATTCTGAGTATTGGTACCAAAGAATTGGCCACACTGATAACCCCTAATTATTGGTTACACAAGTATACTCGAACAACAATCTGGCCACAGCAAAAGCTGTCTGACAACAGGCCCTGAACTTCTCTAATCTATACCCTTGGGCTGTGGCAGGGCTTTGTGAGGACTTACAGTGTCTGATGGCTTTTGTGTTCTGATTATTTGCAAGCATGAATTGTTTTAATCTTTTCTCGGGGGACATCTACACTGCAAACTATGTGTTCTTCAAAAAAAAAAAATCACATCCCAGAACCAACAAAACACACAGCAAGTGCAGCACCATGTGGCACGACCCAATGCGCAGTGGAAATTCAAAGCAACCGGGTCACCTCACCTGACCCAAGTTAGGTTTCCAATATGATGTCAGTGGTCCATTGACCTGTAAGAGGGTGAGTGGCATTTATGTTTTGCTACAGTACTCTCACTGAGCTATACACAGTATGGGCTGCGGGCTTCTATTGTATTCGATTCAACGGGTTTGACACATCCACGATTGATCTGTGAGGATTCTTCCACCCCAAAGTATTAATACCTTAGCAACGCTGAGAACAAGTGCTGATTGGACGACGGTTGCATTTGACTGCCAATCAAAAGAATTCTAAAAGAATTCTGTCAATCAAACCAACTAACAATGCTAATTGGTCATTTAAATAATTTGATAGCTCTCTAAAATAAAGGGTCAGCCGGAAAAAATAGTTTGATTGCATGAAATGGACGGAAAACTATATTTGCATGAGCTACAGTAGACTCAGCAAGAATTTTAAAGGAGATACATTGTTACAAGTCTACCATAATATAGAGATAAATGGGAAATGGCGATTTCTTACGGTTTCCAGGTCTTTCTCCACCACCCGCAATTGCTTGCTGGGGTGACAGAGGATGAAAATGAGTTGGCATTTCTTTAAATCAAAAGAAACTGCAGTAAATGCCAAATTCTCTTAACCCAACGGTTTGAATAACAGTGCCATCCTGCCAAGATGCCATACTCCCTCAAGAAATTGCGAAGAACCCACAGAATAATATATTTTTATGGTTGTGGTCAAGATTTATAAGAATGTGGTCAAGAAGAGATATACCTCCCTTTTCCAGACATACCAGAATCGACAAGGAAAGGGACGTTTTCAAGCTCAACTTAACCTAGAAAAGTAGGGTAATTGACAACCAACAGTATAGGGTAATTGACACTCTGCGTAATACTGTCCATAGCCTTGGGGCAAGCCAAACCCAAAGGCCTTTATCCCAGCTTTTCTAGCATGGCTCCATATTTAAGTACAGAATGTAACTTAGTTGTAGATAGTGTTGCATGGATATGAAATATTAAATAAAACAAACACTGAGAAGATTAATGCCTCCTTGTTATATTTTATGCATGTGTAAAATCTCATTTGCTGAACTGATCTGTCAGAGACTGAATAAATCCACCAGTGAGGGAACTCAGAAAGCAAACACCAAACAAGTTGTGTGTGCAAAATAATGATATCAAAGTAGCAAAACAGAGTAATAAATGCGTGTGTGTGTGTGTGTGTGTGTGTGTGTGTGTGTGTGTGTGTGTGTGTGTGTGTGTGTGTGTGTGTGTGTGTGTGTGTGTGTGTGTGTGTGTGTGTGTGCATGTGTGTGTGTGTGAGAGAGAGAGACAGAGACAGAGACAGAGAGAGAAGAGAGAGAGAGAGAGAGAGAGAGAGAAGCAGGGTGAGAGGAAATGTAGTAAGTAAAGAATAAATAACACTGCAAACAACTTTTTTATTCAAAGGACATAATGGGATCTAGTGGAACTGGATACGTATCATGCTGAATAAAATGGAGGGACGTAAAAAATGGCTTTAATTTCACCGTCACAGAGAGAAAGAGTTTAGTGCACCCAGAGACTGTAATGTAACAAAATGAAACAACCACTAAGAAAAAGCCAAGCAAGGCTATCCTATAGTGTGTGTGTGTGTGTGTGTGTGTGTGTGTGTGTGTGTGTGTGTGTGTGTGTGTGTGTGTGTGTGTGTGTGTGTGTGTGTGTGTGTGTGTGTGTGTGTGTGTGTGCGCGTGCGTGTGCGTGTGTGTGTTTGTGTGTGTCTTTGTGCCTGTACACCGTAGGAAAGTGTTGAGGCAGAGTAGAGATAGGGTTACTTTATACAGTAGTAGACTTTGAGTTTATAAATGAGTTTATTCATGTAGCCTAGTTTATTTTATTTTCCAAAGGGACAGTGTACAAATTAAACGTTATCCTTGAAGTAAGGATAGATGCCTGTTGCAGATTATAGCAGCACATGCTAATTTCCACCTGTAGTCCTTTGGCAGGCGGACATGAGAGAGGTAGATGTAATAGAGACGTAAAAAAGACAGTGATTCAACTCTTAGAGAGTCAATTAAACAGCTTCTTAGAGTGTATTTGGCTCCAGAGTGCTCTATATGTGTTGGGCCACAATACACAGCATTTTTACTAGAAACTTCATAAATCCTGAGGGGAGCTTATAAGATGTCTAACAGCATATTCAGCATAAATACAGTATAATATCTCATATCCAGCATGCAGTACATTGTTGTATCACTACAAGACAGGAACAAAAATACTGAATCAAACCAAGATAAGGCAAAACACGCCCACTCAATGCAAAAGCGTGTGCTCGAGTTGGGTCTCCTAAGGGGGCGTTGTCCCCTACTTCTTCTTATCTTTTTGAGGTGTTTGCGCAAGACGTGCGCTACCGCCATCTACAGCGCTAAGGGGACTTAATTGATTCTCAACCTCAGGACTCCGAAGGTCACCTAAAGGGGCGTTCACCCGACATAAAGTGGATACCGGAAAAGAAACAAAATGACGCTTCTTGTTAGATCCACCTTCTTTGACAGGAAGCTATGTAAGATGGAACACACAAGGCAATACAGCAGACACGCCTTCCATAAGTTTCTCTAGCACATATCTATACTGTATGCTTCAGAGAGGGGGAGAAGAGGAAGAAGAAGAAGAGGAAGAAGAAGAGGAAGAAGAAGAAGAAGAAGAAGAAGAAGAAGAAGAAGAAGAAGAAGAAGAAGAAGAAGAAGAAGAAGAAGAAGAAGAAGAAGAAGAAGAAGAAGGAAAGAAAGAAAGAAATACAACAGATGAAAATTATGAAAAAGAATGAAGATGAAAAATGAAGGATGGAGACACAAAGAGAAACGCGAGAGAGAGAGAGAGAGAGAGAGAGAGAGAGAGAGAGAGAGAGAGAGAAGCTGATGCTGTATATATACTACAAGAAAGTGTTGAGCTCAGTTCGGGTGAACGTAGTTCTTTGCTGACAGAGAAGTAGGAGGGACGTTAAGATGTCAAAGTGGCCTTCTATTTATAGCTAAATGTTTTATTTTTTATTTTTTTTCCTTCTTTCTCACTTTTTCCCCTCTGTTCTTATTTGTGTAGAGAGAGCATATTTGGTGCTGAGGAGGGGAGGAGGCAGGCAGGTGGTGGTGATGGCGGTGATGGGGGATTATGTAATGCTTTTAATTAGGCGGAGTGACGGATATACCTGTTAGGCAATTATCCTCTACGAAACCCATCAATGCAGACTCCTGGTGCGAGGGAGAGAGGGGGAGAGGGAGAGAGAGAGAGAGAGAGAGAGAGAGGTTATGGGGAGTGGAGAAGTGGAGAAAAAGAGAGAAGGGATACGCAAGAGAGAGAGAGAGAGAGAGAGAGAGAGAGAGAGAGAGAGAGAGAGAGAGAGAGGATGATGCACTCTGTGGTGCCATAAATCTTGCTAAATGACTTTGGGGGGCTGGCAAAGGCAAAGGACTAAAGGAGTAAATGAGGAGTTTTGGCTGTTGCTGATCCCAAACTGGGTGAGCTACATCGAGACCATCGAGAGAGAAGTGGCGGTGGCAAACATGGCAGACATTGATCGTCTTTAGTTTGCCAAATATCAATGTTCAGGTGAAGGGTTGTCAGATGCGACTGATGAATAAAGGCTTAAAAACTGTTTGGATGCACTGAATCCCTCTCAATTTGAGCTTTTGAGCAACTTGATTTCTATGGGCATAAATCTACCAAAACCGCTACCAAATATTTTTTCTTTTACCAGCAGAGGGTCACTAACTCCATTGGGTGGGAAAACTGCCCAATCTATCAAACATGTTCAGCTGTCTCTGATCCCACTCCTCTGGTCTGCGGAGACTTGTGAGTAGGGGTGCTCGATCTGAAAATATGATATTGTGAAGCACGAGAACGAGTAGGATTGTAGACGATCTGCCAAAGTGGAGAAATTGTTTAGATCGCGTGGCAAATTAACGCAACAACTTTGTAACATTTCACCTGGTCTGTCTTAATGCCAGGGGGAAAGCCACAATGTTATTTTTTCCACGGGTGACATTGTTAATACCATAAACGGTGCACAATGACGTCTTCATATAAGGAGGATAACTGTCAAACGGCATACTCAATTAACTCTTCATTGCCAGTAACATCGCTCAGGGCGATTGTTTGACAGAGAGCACACTGATTGGTTTAGTCAGGAAAATTAAGACAAACATCTCCTTTAGCTTTTTGAACTTGGAATGTCTGTAACGTCCACGAAGACAACATCCACGTGAAAAGGCCAAACCGCTGTTCAGACATAACACAAAACATGTCCATCTGTCCCGTCCCAGTCTCTGTCTGCTTCCCACAGTGGTATTTAAAAGTCCTCCTCGAAATCCCAAACCAATGTCACTTCAAATAGATGACAGCAAGTATGCACAAAATGAATAACATCAATTCATGCACAATTGCAACTATATTCATTGAAATCTGAAAGGCTTGTAGACCTAAATTGCCCTTTTTTAATGGAAAATCGTGATAAAAAATTTAAATCAAGATTTTATGTGAAAAAAACCATGATATGACATTTTTGCCATATCGCCCACCCCTACTTGTGAGATTTGCAGAAATGTGACCTACTGACGTGTATAGTGCCAATGACACGTGGGCATAGCTAGCACGTGTCTGTTAACCTTCGTTCAAGCATCATGACATTCCAAAATCTCATAATTCCAGAATTGGCTCTGGCTCGCAGGCCACCATTTGGCGATCATCGATCTTGTACTGAGAGTTGTGTCTTTATTGAGAGTTGTTTCATGAATCTTTTTCGTTTGCCAAATGCCACCGCTTGAGTACATCTGCTCCCACTCCATCTTAAGATAGCTGCCATTTTTGCTGTAGCCTTATGGTTGGCATCTATCCAAGGTCTACATGGATAAAGTAATAGTCCATCTCTGAACAACTATAGCCGGGAATGTCTGCCTTTATGCAAAAAAAAGTATTGAATGGAGATGAACCATGTGATTGTGTGTGTGTGTGTTTGTTTGCATTTGTGTGTGTGTGTGTGTGTGTGTGTGTGTGTGTGTGTGTGTGTGTGTGTGTGTGTGTGTGTGTGTGTGTGTGTGTGTGTGTGTGTGTGTGTGTGTGTGTGTGTGTGTGTGTGTGTGTGTGTTTGCATTTGTGTGTGTGCGTGTGCGTGCGTGCATGCGAGCGAGCGTGTTCTTGGACATCCTGCTAAAAATTCAAAGGAGCAGAGGTCATGCTTGCACACACAATTCTGGACAAACGCACAACCTTCGGAGAGCACACTTGAGCTGCAGTTCTAGGCCTTGGCTAACCACATATACCGGTAAAAGAAAACCTAGGTGGATGTGAAAAACTCAGAATACCCATCACACATTGAAACATAATTCCAAGAAGAAGAAAAACACAACTGAATCTTTGTAAGAAAAAAACGGTTGATTCTGTTCTACTCAGTTACAGACAGAATTGCGATCACATATCTTCTAACTTAGCAAAGGGTATATTATTAGAGCATTATTCAAGGCCAGTTCCAGTGTACTCAATCCACACACTTTCCCATCTGTGTACTAACAATAACGGGAAGACATCATATACGTGTGTTTCTACCTTCCTGTTGCATTGCAGTGTGTGTGTTTATTCTATAACATGAAATATATTGTATCCTAACATGTACTACAGCATGCCTACATTTTTGTACAGTATTTCTAAAACACCATCTATCCTAGTAAAGCATCTTAAAGTGGACATGAAACATTACATTTATAGCGTTTTATATAAGTTAAGTATAGTTTTAATTTATTTAGAGATGAAAATTATGGCAATATAATCGTAGATCATTTAAAAAAAGACATTTCGGATACATTAGTTATGCAGGCCATTATTAATATTCGCCGCCATCTTGTTTATGACATCACCGGGTGTGTTGCAAAATTCTTCCGGTATCTCTGTGTTGGTTGGTTCGGTTACTCTGGGATACTGTGCTCTGCTGCTGCTCACCCGTAGCCTGCTAAAAACTTAGCTAAACTATGGAGGATGAAGTGGAGAGATTTAGCGAATCCCACGGCTTTCACCCAATGGCTTATGCTTTCGAGCCAATAGTGAAGGAACTGCGTAGCATTGCCACTACTGGGCATATGGAAGCAGGACTAGGGCTATGCGAATCGGTTTCGGGAGGTGTGAGCAGGGTGGGCAACATTGACTGGTGCGTGTGTAATCATTGCCAGCCCATGTGCACTGCACGTCGTGGGAGTCAAGGTGTTGCCTTGAGACTGATTTGGACCATTTGATCGAGGGTGAGGCGTGTATCACCATGTCTCAGATGTTCAGCATCTTCTGCCTTGAAAACGACGTATTGGAAGTGGCGATGCTGTCACTACGAGAGGTACGAGGGGAGCCACTGAAGCTGCCCATCAACAGCAGGTAAATAGCTACGCTTGCTTCATTTAACATAGGCCTACACACGGAAAAGTATCTGTTATTACATCATATGGCGCGTGTTTAGATTGCATTGGTTATAAATGCTTTCATTATAAGTATTGACTACGGACGGCTAACAGTCCGTGTGTGTGCCATGTGTCCTGTGTTGCCATTTTAGACGTTGCATTTGTGCTAGTCTCTAGTTAGCACACTGCTAACTGAGACTGACGTTAAATAGTAACTCGGCGTTGTCGTTGCTTGTATCCAACTGCTTGAACTGTCCGTGAAAGTGATTTTGTACTGAGCGAGGGATAGTATTTAGCCTGAGCGAAAGTCGACCATTTGTAGCAAACTTGACCGGTGTAACAGACTATCTGGGTCCCCCGTAGGCCACTCCAGATGATATAAACACAGCGAATGGTCAAAACGAAAGTCTATCAATTTTGGTCTGAATGAATACGCCCCAGATTAAAAGTGACATTGTTGTTGTTACCGCCCAAGTTAGTCTTTTACACCGGTATCAAATTCCATCTTTCAACTATTTCCCCTTGCTGTTCGAAAAACAGCAACAAAACGACTTCTAGCTTGCAACTCAGCCATAAATAGCCCTGCGTTTCACTGCGCATTTCCCCATTGGATAAGTTATAGCCTAAATATATCCAGAGAACACATCCCCGAATTGCGCACGGTGAAAAGTAGGCCTAGTACACAATATTGCCTTGGAGGGTTATTATTATGTCCATGGTGATTGTGGCCGCTTGTTCTCAAACAGCTGTTAAACACAGTTCTACATTTTGGGTGATCATTCCTTGCACCACCTGCCCTAGGCTATGACCAAGAACTTATTGGGTTGGGTTAATGTCAGTGTACCAGTCAAACTGTAGGCCTAAATGGCATGATTAAATGTAGACCATTATGTAGAATGGAGTGAAGAAAAGGGACTAAGCCTTATTGTTGTTATTGCTATTATTATTATTATTATTATTATTATTATTATTATTATAGATCTAACATGTGAACCCTGCATTAAACTTTTAACACCACATCAAACCTAAGATGTCTGATTCAACTTTTTCTCTCCAGTCTGTACAGGTTAATGGCATACAGGCAGTTCACTCTCTGGGCAAGAGGACACCTGGGGAGGAGAAACAGGATGCCAATACCAGCCTGCGTTGTAACCACCATACGGCACCTATACCCATCGCCACAATATCATGGATTTGAATACTCTTTTTAAATCAAATAATAACTATATTATATGTACAACACTTCAATTTGAACCACATTCTTTTGCACTTAACATTTGGAATGTGACAGAATTATTATATTAGCCCACATTACATTAATGAAACCATGTAAGTATCATTTGTTTTGTATTGTGATTGTTTATCGATCCTGTGTGTGATTTTTTTTTTATTTAGGAGCTCCTGGTGCAAATCGGCTGAGATGCCTTCGTATTGAAAAGGCCTTCTCAGGCTTTACAACACCTTTGTGCTGTGCCAGTGTGACCACTGGGTCGGGGTCTGACTGTTGCAGTGCTGCTTGGATGGAAACAGATCTGCACCTCTTGACTACACCTGACACAATGTCCTTCCTAAAACTATAGTCCTTGTTCACTTTCCTGGGAGTGGTGATGTAGTGTTGTGCTCCCTTTGAGAACTTGTGTTTGAATTGTTTTCTCCAGTCTCTTCAGGAGGACCTTGTCCAGAACCACCTTCTGGAGGACTTCAAAGCAGCTGAGTCAGGCTGTAACCAGGGATGCATTCTTTCTTCCTCAGCTGTGTAAGGTGCATGTTCACAGTTTGTCATCGTTTCTCCACAGGTCCACTCGTGAACATTTGTGATGTGGAGCAAGTCTGTAGCCAACACGGACACTGACACACCGTGCTCCTTCAGCTGTGATAGGCACCTCTCCATGCCCTCTACCTCCAACCAATAGCTTTTTTTTTTTTTTTTACTTCCGTCACCTCCACAGTCTCCTGTGCCAGCACCAGGCCTGAGTTGGTGTCAAGGAGGGAGTAAGTTCCGAATGTGGTATTGTGTCCAGGGCTGTCATATCTACAATCACCACACAGCAGGAGTGGTTCATCCCCTGCAGCAGCCAGCAGAGACTCATTATGGGTGGTCCATACATTTTTTACCTCACTGTCACTCTCCTCACTGTCACTCTCCTCACTGCTTTCTAGGTGGTCTTCTCTCATTTCAAAATCCTCGTCTGACTCCTCCTCTTCCATTGCACTACCCTCATCTAAGTTATCCCACTCTGTGTCACTTGAGCAGGCGGCAGGCTTTGGTGCTGGCAAGGGTGTTAAGTCCCGCACTGGCTTGCTGTAAGGATGGTCATGGTTAATCCAACTGTCAATGTTGCCTGTCATTGTGCCTTTACTGTACTGATGCACTTCATCAGTCTGTGTGCCTACACTCACGGTTTTAGGTAGGCCTAATTGATGTTCTTGCAGAATGTCACACTCAGTAGTACTTTCACCGTCTACCTCAAAATGAATGGATGTATGCCTGACCTACAGAAATAAAGAATATGTTTGCAGTTCAAAGGCATTTGTTTGCTTGTGTTGATTTTATACTAAGGTGATATACTGTGTAATGTGTAGATCTATTTTAGGAGTGTGTGTTTTATTCAGGAGTAAAATAATCTAAATGTTTCATTCTTCCTTTGTGAAGTTGTAGTTATACTTATCTTTATATGTTAGATTTGATACTTGAATGGGAAATAAGCTATCCTCTAATGATGATGAATATAGAGGGTAAATGACTGGTTAAAAATTGTTGGGTTTGCCATTTGGTGTAATGCAACAAGACATTAAGTCTACTAAATATAGGCTACATATTATGGATTTGTTGGGTTGGGTACTATCAGAGAGGGTTTATATAGGTAGAAAGGCTATGGTACTATACCACTGAAAGCCAAACAACTATTAAATAACTGCACCCAAGCCTGTGGCCTAAAATTTTAAAGAAAGGTTGGAAGTTTAATGTATCCTGACACGCCCACTAGCGGGCATGGTGTAATAGATGGAGGTAGCGATCGCCCGACATTTAATCTTAACCCACCCCAAGTAAATAAAAACCTGTTAACAACTGTGGTGGGCGATAGCTGGAAAGATGCAAGTGTACAAATCTAACATGGAATTGCACAATGTTTTTATTACCCTTGGTGATTAATTTAGCATTTAGTCTGTCTTTCATACAATCGTAGGCTGCCTGAAGTTGTTCTACTAGATGAGTGCGCCGTTGTCGTCTTTTCAGGCGCAGCGCAATTTTGGCAGGGCCAAAGTTACGTTACCATAGCCTACTTTGCCATACGTTGTAAAAATTGAACACAGAGGGGGTTGCGTCCAATTTAAGCCTGTTTGTGGACCTAGTCACTAGACGCCCTGATGGATCAAATATCTTTTCCTCTTGTAGCCTAATCTTCATCCAAAAAATGGTCACTGCACTGCAGACCGGCATAGTTAGTTGTTGACAGGAGGGTTTTTCCACTTTAGCGCGGCCAACAAACGGTGGAGGACCGTTTTGCGCTTCAAGGGCAGGTGATGGGAATGAACTGCCTTGCTCTTACTCGCCTTTAAACGGTAAAATGTTTTTTTGCAGCCAGGTGCAATGCAATAATGCCCTCCCTTTGTCCTCTGCTTATTACCGTTCTCCATAATAGTCAAATCTCTAAATGTCGTTGTGTCCGTCTCCGATGCTTGCTACTGTAGAATTTCCAAGGCAACACACCCAGTGATGTAACGTTCTGCCGTGGAACATCATGGCGCTACACAGTTGCTTAAATGTATCTTTCTCAAACTTATTATATTTTTAACCAGTGTCACTGACACTATTAAGGCAACTCGAATGGATAGACTAAGACTCAATATTTCTAATGAGGACAACTTTGTCCAGTGTTTCATGTCCACTTTAACCCCCATTAACCACACACAGGCATCAGTGTCAAGAGTAGTGGACACAGTTATTATGTAGCTTTGTAATAAAAAAGGGTTTCTAAGGCACACAGTGTATTACCAACATTTGTTTTGCAAATAATACCAGCAGACCAATACATCACAACAACAATAAATGACTAAAGTCACAGTAACAGGTGTTAATCACGGGAAGATTGACAGATGAACGGGAAAAAAAGGATGTTCCACATTGAGAACTTTTAAAACAAACAACTAACACAAAAATAATCTTAATCATTTTAGAAACCATATGCCATCTTTTACCCCTGGTATTTTAAAAACAGTCAGTGCATGTAACCAAATACAAAATCCAGCAGTACAGTATTTAACCATCAGCTATTTCTGTGTTTGTTTTGCCCTTAAGGAGCTCCTGAAAAATGAGATGTTGCATCTCAAGGGGTTAGCATCCAAAAAAGAAGATCATGGTGCCTAGAGTTGAGCACACATACACACTCAACCGCTCTCTCTCCCTCACACACACACAGACAAACAGACACACACACACACACACACACACACACACACACACACACACACACACACACACACACACACACAACCACACGCTTACATATACACATGCATGGGCGTACGCACAGATATATGAACGTACACATGCACAAGCACGCACGCACGCACGCACACACACACACACACACACACACACACACACACACACACACACACACACACACACACACACACACACAAGCATGGAACTGGGTCGGTCCGGTGAGGAAGGGCCCCTTCCAGTACAGCAGTGTGTGTGTGCGTGCGTGCGTGCGTGTGT
>NC_085871.1:29452848-29455348 GCF_034702125.1 Engraulis encrasicolus
GTATTTATTTATCATAAGCTTTATTGGTTTTGTAGTAGAAACTGTTCTTATTTCCTAAATTATCTGTAGACCAAAATCTATGTTGAGGAGTTTAAGTTTATTTGACTCTTGTAACAGTTACACCGAAGTACACGCTGGGGCCCTTTGGCTGAAGTGCTACTCGCAATCCCACCCCCACAAACCGGCCGGCTTTCTCCCTCCTCCGTGTTCTGCAGACAACCCTCCTCAGGCCGCGTTTCCATTTAAATAACCTTCCTTCAGCCGGTTTGGGGCCGGCTTCCGGCCAGATAGGCCACAGATTGGAGCATCCCTTCAGCCAATGGGGTGTCCCTCACATAGACCTCCCATTTCCCCAGGCCAGCCCACTGTTCCCTCCCACTCATCATTACATGTTTATCATAGAGACATTCTTTTCCTAAATATACTATATCACACTAAATATTCAATATGGCTTTGTATAAAATAGAAATCTCCTTCAGTTTTTGCTTCGTGGTGGCCTGGCCTGGCCTTGGAAAATGCCCGGCCAGAAAAAATCTCCCAGTCCAGCCCTGCCTTAACCTGTCAGTGAGGAAATGTTTTTACACTTGAACTTTTACAAATAACAAACAACTACCTTAGGGTTTGGGCCCCACATGGAGCAAAGGCCCCAACTTGTTGGTGCGCTCCATGAAGTTAGATTGGTGCAGTAAACACACACACACACACACACACACACACACACAGTCACACACGCACGCACGCATGCATGCACACACACACAGTCACACACACACACACACACACACACACACACACACACACACACACACACACACACACACACACACACACACACACACACACACACACACACACACACACACACACACACACACACTCCACAGAGACAAACAAGCAAGCAAGTCAGAGAGAGGGACAGAGGTTTTAGCACCTTCTGCGTGTAGCCTCTCTCCTCTGTCCTGCCCATGCATTGGCATTGTGGTGTCAACACAGCTGCTGAGCTGGGATGGCAGGGAGAGAGCTAAGAGAAGGGCTGAGGTGAGAAAGCACTCCATCACCACCACCATGGATGGTCTCTAAAATTAGCCCAGCCTGCTTACGGATAAAATATGTCAGTACGGCACAGACAGACAGACAGACAGACAGACAGACAGACACACACACACACACACACACACACACACAAACACACACTGGTGCATTGAAAGGGTCCCTTCCTCAACCCAATCACAGTACACAAGCACGTACGCTAAGGGTGGGCGATACATATCGTCTGCGAAGTTATCGTGAATGTTGTTTTGACGATGAGTAATTTTGCAATATCGAGATATTTTTATGAAGTCGCTAAACTCAACAAAGCGCTGTGACAGGACTCCTCCAGACAGCAACGACAGCCAAGACTTTGAGCCAATAGTAATGTTGTTGTGAACTGGAGAATAAGTCTGTGAACCAATGAGCAGACAGTGCTGAGGGGGGCGGGCTGCAGCGTTTTGGCAGACGGAGTGTCTGTGTCACTCGTGCAGCGCTGCTGCTGCTGGGCAGTGAAGGAGAGTTGCTGTTATCCAAATGGTGGATTTACATGAGGAATTCAACCATTAAACCAGCCATTGCATGATGCTGAGGGCGTTTTGGAACTATGTGCTTTAATCAGCAACTGTCTGTGATTATGGAAAGCCAAATAGTTAGGAAGAGAAATAGCTTTGTCTCTGGTCTGAGAAATCGCGTTAGCATGCTAGTTAGCGAACTAAGCTAAGCAATGTTGTTCTCTACAACTAGATTGGCTGTTACTCACTACTCAAACACCCACCTGCATGTATAGATATCATAACTGCTTAGGTGGACAAGTAATGTTAAGTTAGACTCGCGCAGTGAGTTAAATTACAATGTGTGAAATCCAACACATGCAATTTGCAGCTGCCATAGTTAGGTTCTGCTTCCTATCTACAAATGCACTGTTTCCAGTCAAAAATGACTGTCCTCTAACAGAATCATTAGCAATCAAAACATTTTTTTACATGGATATGATGAAGTATTACTTTACAGTCCAGCATATGCATATTATTAAATTCAAAAAGTGAAAGCTCTTCAGCACAGCATTTTTTCCCAACTCTCTGTCCCTCCCCAGTTAAAACACAAATGCAGCACTACTACCTCCAGTGCAGAATTGAAATTAGTCTGGAATCATGCACAAATCATAGACAGCATAAATGTGTAGCTTTGGTATACTGCCATGCTCTGTGATGTAGACATGCCATCATTTATGCAGACCTCTTGGTAACATGCAGTTTTAGGCTACATAGGCCTACAATGTTCTGCTTTACTCACCCTTCCCTGCCATGCCAAATTCCCATATTACGGTACACATTGATCCCCCCCCCCGGAATAGGCCCTACTTGTTTTTACAAGTGTTTTTGGAAATTATCGTCAAATTATCGTTATCGTGAAAATTCTAAAAATGATCGAGATAACTTTTTTTGCCCATATCGCCCACCCCTAACGT
>NC_085871.1:29462848-29472848 GCF_034702125.1 Engraulis encrasicolus
TGCGCGGCTCCCATTTAAAATGAATGGCTGCTGCCCGTGGATAGAACGTGGACGTTGACTGTGCCGTGTGAAAGGCAGCCCGTGAACCTCTCAGACTCGCACTGCTCACAGAGACGTGAAGGAAACATGCTGTCTCTGTGCGCATGTACCGTTAGCCTATATGTCCATGCACTGCCTGCTGTTTGGGCATGATATGAAAAGCGTATACTGATGGAAGATATACTGTCGCTGTGTTATAATTTTCTTCTTTACAATGTCTATATGTATTAGGTTTTCTACAGTACTTGAATGGGTTTAGGAATGCACCATCTCCTGTTTTGAAAGTGGGTGCACAGCAAAAAAATTGTGGCATGCCCCATGTAAGGGGACTCGGCTGTAATCTACCGGTATATGGGGGCCTTGTTATGTATGTACAGTGCACATACCCATAGACACACACCCAAGCTCTTCCTCACTACCACCAATCCCACATTTCCCATCTCTAGCCAAAAAGATGTACCTGCACAAGTTGATACCAAGGATGAAAAATACTACGAACAAACCAACAAATAAACACTTCAACATGTTCATACACATGTATGCATGCAACCAAAATACTGTATCAACCATATTTCCAGACACATGTAGTTCAATAGGCCTTTGTAGGTGTACGTGCACATACACATAATTATTTCTCTCTTTCTCTGTCACACAGATGTTGAGTCCACGTTTCGCATACAACAAGACAATGATGTGTTTACCTTGTGCTATAGGGATTCATGTGCTATAAATATTAGAATACATACATGATTAATATGGGTATATCAATATTAATATGATTATTAATAATGAACACTGGGAATGGTTGAGACAACATACCAGGGTATCTGTGAAGGGGGGTGCACAGATGGATGCCTAAGTGCATGGTAGTGTGTGACAGTTGTGCCTAAATGCCTTCCTGAGCTTACGTGTATTTGTCAATCAGTTTGAATTGCATTTAGACCTCATAATGTATTACTTATTACTCTTACGTAAGCCTTCATTTTCACCAACACTTTGCTGAATTACATCCTACAACATGTTTTTTTTTTTTAATTATTATTACCTCCACCAAGTAGGTTATGTTTTGGTCGCGTTGGTCTGTCTGTCTGTCTGTTTGTCTGTTTGTCAGCAGGATAATTCAGAAAGGCATGAACTGATTTGGATGAACCAGTGTGGAGTTGTTGGAAATGATCAAAGGAGCAAGTGATACAATTTTGGTGGTGGTCTAGAGATCAGTGTTTCCCAACCTTTTTTGTCTTGTGTACCCCCAAGCCTTTTCGTTGTGCCATGAGTACCCCCTAAGTCAAGTTCTATATCGCTTTCACCATCCCAATGTAACTGACCTCCATATATTTGTTAAAATTTCATTTTTCCAAGTACCCCCTGCAGTGTGCTCGCGTACCCCTAGTGGTACCCGTACCCCTGGTTGGGAAACACTGGTCTAGATCAGTGTTTCCCAACCTTTTTTGTCTCGCGTACCCCCTAAACATCTTTGCTGTGCCTTGAGTACCCCCTAATTCATGTTTTATATCGCTTTCCCTGTCCTGATGTGACTGCTCCATACATTGGTTACAATAATAACATTTTTCCAAGTACCCCCTGCAGTGTGCTCACGTACCCCTAGTGGTACACCTACTCCTGGTTGGGAAACACTGGTCTAGATCACGTATCAGGATTTTTTGAAAGATTCTTCATCATTGCTAGCCTACAAATCTAGATGCCCCTAGTGTCCGCAAATTGAATTGCGGGTCAGGGCGAATTTTGCCATTCCAGTTTCTAACTCTAACTCTTCTAGTTAATTATTATTTCGATGGGTATGTGGCTCAACTATGAGGTGACAAGACAGAATATATGAGGGTGGTTGACGTTTAAGGCCATAACACACTTAAAGGAGGAAACATATTCCAATTCCTGAAAAAATGGGTGGAAAAATTGGAAAAAAATAGAAAAAAATGGGGATGTCAGTGGTCCGTGGAATTTCGCCCAATTTTTGCCATTTTTGGGAAAATGTATCCTGCGGTGTGACATCATTGGTGTGACATTTCTATAAGATACAATAAAATGATTAATATTCTGCACAAAAATACCCCCAATGATCTTTCTGCTATTGTTATTTTAACCCCCACCCAAAACACACACTAATACCCACCCACACCTCCACCCCCACCCACACACGTCTATGCATCGTACGGGCAGACAACTGTAATTTCACTGCATGGTTTCACTGTATTACTTGTAATAATTGTGTGAATGTGACAAATAAGAAAAATAAGTAAGGATTGAGTAACACAATGCCTAAGCATGTCACACCACAGGAAATTCACTGCATTGTGGCCATTTTAATCCTTCTGTTTTCGTGACTGACCTCCGAGCTCATGCTAACTATTTAATGATATTGTATTTAACCTTCATATGTGTTTTCACTCATAAAAAACTTTTTTTCTTTCCATAAGAGCAGTCACACCACGGGACACCATAAATGAACCTAAGCATTTGGTGACAGACACATTGCAATATGTACACATATTAAGAGGTTAATAGTCACCTTAAACGTCCACACCACTCTCCAATAACTGAGGTATAACTGGTTAGGAGCATGTCTTTAAGACCCTTGAGTTGGCCTTGCAGCTGCCCGTCCACAAACCTGACTTACATGTCACCCCACAGAACACAATTTGTGTTACGAAATTGAACTTGTAGTTAATATTTCTGTATTGAGTTTTTTTCACATTCATATTTTTTTAATATAAGGTTAATATTTATGCAATCATGCCAAATGCTTTATAAATGATTCAAAATGTTGTTGGTTTTATTTTATAGCTCTATATATTCCAGGTTGTATTAATGTTACAGTCACACCACAGGACATTTGACATATAAACCTTTCCATAAATCTGAACAAAAATGTTTCTTCTCATCTAAGACTAATATGAAACATGATGTACCACATCTTCTTTCATTTACATTTGTTGTCAAGAGGAAAATATCAATTTTGTAGGTTTTTAACTAATGTTACGTAAACACAGGGCGTCATATCAACCACCCATGAACATTATTCTTACCTTAACTATAGTAAGAATAATGCAACTATAACCATTTTGAACTTTTTTTAAATTAAACTTTTTTACATTTAATTTAATATAATAGACCTACACATAGTCACATGTCTATACAGTATATGTAGGTGAAAAATTGTAACTGTGCAATTGTCTCATGAAACTAGCAATTTACCATTTGATCTCATAGGGGTGTCCAAATGTATTCATACTGCTGCAGCATCTCAGCAGGTTAGTGCCATATCCTCAGCAGCCATTGCCCCTGTTTACACCTCTACTCCTCTTCACATCACCACTTTTTCTCTTCTTCTCCTCTCGTCTCTTCTCACCTCTCGCTCCTCTTGTTTTTTTCTCACCTCTTTTCTTCACCTGTCCTCTCCTCTCGACCTCTATCATCAGCCCTCCTCTCCTCTCTCACCTGTCCTCTCCTCTCCTTGCTTCCTTCCTCCCCTCTTCTCTCTTCCCCTTCCTTCCTGAGCTCCTTTTCTACTTCTTTCCCCAAAGATTATATATTGTCTCCTCCTCTATTGCTCTGATTTCACCCTCTAACCTCTTCCCCCTCTAATTTCCTGCTACCTTCAGCTCATCCCCCCATCTCTTTCCTCCTTTTTTTCTCCAAGCACCCTTACTCTTGTCTCTCCTCTCCTCTTTTTTCCTCTCCTTTCCTTGTATCTCTTCTGGTCATAGCTCTGAAATATCACCAGTGATGCGTAGAGGTACCAGCGATAGGATTGAACTCATCCCTGTTACCTTTGAAACCTATGCTCTCACTCACTCTTTTGCATCCTTGTCTAGCACCCATCAGCCAAGCCAAGCGGGCAAATGATCCCTCTTCCTGAATATGCCATGACATGTCATTATGCACATACAGCAGGAGCCACTCAATTTCCCCCGTTCCATCTGCATATCAAGCATCTTCCATGGGACTTCCGAGGTGTGGGTGATTAACCCATTTTAGCCTTAGCCCGTTTTGGGAAAAGGTGCCCTCTCCCTATTAACCCATTGACGCCTAAGGCACCTACAAAAAAGGGTGCTGAATGCCTGAGCCCTTTTTAAGAAAAGCTGCCCTCAGCCTAAAAATCTAAATATCTCAGCTTCTGAAGCACATACAAAAATATGCACTAAGTTTCATTTAAACACTAAGACTCTCACCTGTCATTAGAATGTGTTCATTCATCTCAAACAAACAAAGATTTTTTTTAAAAGTTGTCTCAAATCTCATGAGCCTCAATGTTGCGCAAAGACGCTCCAGGCGCCAGGGCCAAAGTTGCGCAACGCAACATCAGTCATCAATG
The DNA here is from genome assembly GCF_034702125.1 of Engraulis encrasicolus. Lineage (NCBI taxonomy): Eukaryota > Metazoa > Chordata > Actinopteri > Clupeiformes > Engraulidae > Engraulis > Engraulis encrasicolus. The sequence goes on from NC_085871.1 coordinate 29,467,221, forward strand.
GGTTAAAACCTAAATATCTCAGCCTCCGAAGCACATAAAAACATGACATAAGTTGCATTTAACAGCTAGAACCTTCATTTTGTACTAGAATGTTCATTCAGCTCTAACATACCCACATTCGTAATAAAACAGCTAAAATCTCAAGATCCTGAACGCAGCGTATACGTCGCTCCAGGACACAATGGGTTAAGGGATATTGCCCAGGCCTGACAAGGGTTCTTTCCAATGGAGGTACCGTGCCTTTTGTCTTGATGCCTGGTGGGTGTGTAGGTTCCAATAGGTGAACTACAGGAGCCAGCAAGGGGAACTCATAATCTAAATACTGATGCAATAGTGTACTTTGATGAGGATGAGGATGGTCTGACTGTGACCGAAACGTTTGCAGATCTCACTTGGGTAGCACTTTTATTTTCTAGATATGCAATAAAAGTACAGTATTGCATTGGCATTCAGGTGTGCTTGCTCCAGGCCTGGTGAGGGCCTTGCATGGGACAAAATCAGGCTCCCACTGTATGTAGCACAAATTACATTTAAGCCGGGCATACACTGTGCGATATTTTCACTCGTGGGCTCCTCCTCACACTGCACGATGGAATTTCACTATTTAAAAGTTCACATCTCACGACTCACGTCCTCACACTATACGAGCCGACAGTCGGATGCGAGCCAAATGCTTCCACTGCTCGACGCGACAGACATGTTTCCCCAGTCTGCAGAGGAGGGAACATGCGCACCTGAGGTGGCGATGAGGTCGCGCTCAACAGCAAATCGCACGGCCCTTTTAATTTGTGCATGTGAAGTGTCAAATGGGGTTGTAGCACTGCTTTAACTGTGCGATTTACGCACGAGCCACGACCAGGATTTCAAAAAGTTTTGATTTTCTTGCGACCCTGCGATTGCACAATCGTGAGGCGAAATCGCTTGTCGTTACCCCATGTACACTGCACGATGCGAGACTCACGATTGACCTGCGATTGAGCAAGCTCCCAAAAAGTCGTGGGAGTGCAAAAGCGGGGTAAAATCGGGGCAAAAGTCGCACAGTGTAAGCTTTAGCTGATGGTTTTTATCCCAAGCGACTTGCAGATATTTATGTACAAGGTATTATATTAATTGCAGTCCCTGAGGTTAAGTGCCTTGCTCAATTAGCCAGGCCGTGCCCTCCTGGTGACACAACACCCTCAGCATTGCTATCAGTCAGGTCAAGAGCAATGCTGAGTAATTTCTGAGTTCCCGAAAATACAGGAACTCCTCCCACTTTGTCGGGAAGCAAACAACCAAAAGCAAACCAAGGGAGGCGGGTCAACCATGCCGTTTTGGAAATGTTATTTGTTATGCTCTTGGTCAGACCAAGATTTGAACGTTGATGATAATCAGGCTATTGCTCAATGGCACCAGCCATGAATGAAGGTGCTGGTATAGGGTGGGATTTGAACCTGCAACCATCTGATCTAAAGAGCTGCGCTCTAACCACTGCCATGGCTGCCCCACAAATTGGGTAGAAAGATCCCATTGCCTTCAGTCATGTAGTTGGCCTTCCTCCCCCTCCTCTTCCTCCCTACAGTATTTGTAGACTATATTCCTACTAACCATCATACGTACATCTAACTGCCCGCTTCTCTGCTTCGTCCATCATTGAGTACTGTCATGCTCATTACTTGGTTCATTCGTTCGTTCGTTCGTCCACTCATTTGCTCATTCACTCATCCATTCATTTATGTGCTCGCATAAACATAGGCTACTTGTTATAAAAAAATCAACCTACTCTTCCTCTAAGGCCTTTCTAGTTTTTCTTCACTTTTTTCCTTCAGTAGTTTTTTATCTTCCGAATTTTACTCTTCTTCCTGGCAGTGAGTTAAAACACAAAACAGAGCCACCCATAGGCAGCTGTATCAGTATTTTCAGTGACTGAATTAGATATTCATGTTTGTGTGGGTGTTTAATTTGTCTCATACTGACAAGAGTTAGCACTTTTGACTGCTTTAATAGCTAATGTTAAATGCATGTGTGCGCGCACACACACACACACACACACACACACACACAAACAGACACACACACACACACAAACAGACACACACACACACACTGGCATACTCTCAGACACACACACACACATATTCACAATCACACTCACACGCACGCAATGTTCCTGCAATAGCATAATTAGGTATGATAAAATAATGAAGGCATTGTGGTCCGTGTGAATTAACCCATAGAGTCACCTGCTCCTGCAACAGTATGTCGCATGTAAACATGTAGACATGTTAGCCAACTAAAATAAAATAAAGATCATGTTACTATTTTGGATGTAGCTGCCTTCTTCAAATGCACATCACACTGTAGACATTACAAGGTTCCTCAAAGAACCCTGGCAGTTGCCACTGTGGGGGAACCCCTAAACGTTCTGGGATAAATGTAGAGGGTGCTTGTGGAAGAATCCCAAGGTTTTCTTAAAGGTTCCTCAGGGAACCTTTAGGGGTTCCTCCATAGTGGCAAACTGAAACACCCTTCCAGTTCTTTGAGGTACCTTTTGGTTGGAACTGTAGAACAACCCCTTAGGGTTTTCTGCAGACCCCTCTGTGCTCTTCAGGGAACTTTTCTGTTCCCCCCAAGAACTAGCCTTGAAAACCAGCGGCACCCGCTGGACGCCGAAATGTTTCGGCTGCGAGTGGTCTAGCCTCGGATCGGTCGAACATTTTGAACACATTGCCCTGAGTCTGGCAGACCAATCACAACACAGAGGGTTTTGAATTTGTTTTGAATCAAAGCAGGCAGGGTTTTGGGGGAGTGACAACGAAGCTCGCAACGCTGGGAAAGCACATCAACGAGAAAGATCGCTGATTGGTCAGAGCGCCGGCCTATAGGCACAGGCACGGTTTGAAAACTCATCAACAATCTTCGGATGTATCGTTCATCGGGGCCATACTAAATTATACATCCAGTCTCGCATTTAGGCTGGTTTATCAGGCTACCCAAGAACCAGCGAGATTTCTAGAGTGCACCTGGGGAACATATACTAGGTTCTTTAGAGAACTTTAAAGAGAACTTCAGGTTGTTCAAAAAAACCTCTCGGCTTCCCCAAAGGAACAGTCATATTTTACAATACATCTCAGAAAGACATGCATTAGGCTGAGCTTATTCCTCCCCTTCCCTGTATAGGAATTTCTATTTCCTGATACAGGATTCAAACCCACCATCACAGATTGACTCCAAGAAGAAAAAGAAAAAACACACAAGCAGCCATCATTTGACTGCAACGTGCAACTGAGAAGGAGAAGTGGGAAGAGGGGTTTGCAGAGTATACAGGGCCAAAAATCATACTCTACCTGCTGTTGAAACTTGAAGCAAGAAGTTATATATAACTTGTGCCTTTCAGACTTTCTGAATGTACACCAAGTTGGAGGTAGTGGTAAACTTGCGGGTGAGAAGTTGAGAACAGGCTCACAGTGTGACAGATCATACACACTGTGTGTGCGTGCGTGTGTGTGGCGTATGAATATGTGAAAGCTAACCTATATAAATTGATGACTGCATAATGTTGGCCATTCTTAGATGCTTCTGTCATGGCTGCACTATAAAAACATCCAACAAATGTTATCCCCCCCCATAATTTGAACGTAGAGTATGCCCCTAAAGGATAGGATCAGGAACACTGCACATGCCACATATAAACACTTGTATACCCTGAGAGAACATTAGAAACCAACACAGAGTAAAATGCATTTTGTTGACCAATATAATTTGTGGTGAATTTGATTGTTGAATATACTGCAGAGTGTGTTTGCAATTTTGAGAAGCCATACGTATGTAACTTCGGCCATCTCTGCACAGTCCACCACTTGGGGCTCGAACTCATGACCTCCGTGCATGGAAGGGAGACACGACAAACCACCAGTGAGCTTTTTGGTCAGGCTTCAAGCTCAGTCACCACATACTGCATATTAATGAAGCTTCGTGAGGGCTTTACTAATTTCTACTACCAAACTCGGCAAGTTGCCAGGCACGCACTATCTACTGATGTGTTGTCACAAAAACCTATTGCGCTCATTCAACAGCAATGCGACCACCCACCTAGACACAACTCAGCTGAGAGAGGGTGTGTGTGTGTGTGTGTGTGTGTGTGTCCACGTGCGTGTCCGTGTGTGTGTGTGTGTGTGTGTGTGTGTGTGTGTGTGTGTGTGTGTGTGTGTGTGTGTGTGTGTGTGTGTGTGTGTGTGTGTGTGTGTGTGTGTGTGTGTGTAGACATACAGTACAACCAAGTGTGTTGTGCAGGAAGGAAATAATATTCACACATACTTACGGTGTGTCACAAAAAGCTCTGTTCAATGCGAGCACCCACACACACACACACACACACACACACACACACACACACACACACACACACACACACACACACACACACACACACACACACACACACACACACACACACACACACACACACACCACTCAGCTGTTTGTGTGTGTGTAAAAGACAGGGTTAAGACACACAACCTGTCTGATTTCATTTGCATGGAATATGCAGACACGGGGTGTGTCACAAAAGCTCTGTTCGCTTGACAGTAATGCGACCACCCACCCAGACATGACTTCAGCCCTTCACTGAGGGTGACAGGACAAAGGTAAGCTGGCATGCACTCACAGTACGATTAATTAGGCTCAAACTGACGTGTGTGGGGTGATGCAACTGCTATGAAAGGCGGTGTAGTGCAGTATACGGTACATACAGTACTGTAATGTGGGAAGGAGAAACAGGTGGGTAAACTCAACCATGCACTGACTGGATATTGGTGGACATCAGCAGGTGTCAGGAAGAGGTCTATAGAAAGTGTAGGACTTCTTTGAGCGTGTGTGTGTGTGTGTGTGTGTGTGTGTGTGTGTGTGTGTGTGTGTGTGTGTGTGTGTGTGTGTGTGTGTGTGTGTGTGTGTGTGTGTGTGTGTGTGTGTGTGTGTGTGTGTGTGAGTGCGTGTGCGTGTGTGTGTGGGTGGGTGCGTGCGTGCGTGCGTATGTGCGTGTGGGCATGAGTAAGGTGTGTGTGCATATGTCAGTGTATGTGTGTGAGTGGAGGTCTAAAGTCAGCATCAAGGTCATGACAGGAAGTCAGCCATTAGGGACTTCCTGTTAGCTAAGGACGTCTCCCTCCGCGCCAGCAGCAGCAGCGGGGCAAAGATGGATGTGCACCATCGGCAAAATTTCCTGACGCCTCTATTGTTACATGATGCAGTCACCTCTATGTACTGGATATGGCTGGATATGTTTTTTGCCTGGCGGGTTGGTCTAGCTTCGCACCATAGGGGATCATTACGATTGCGATTACAATTAAGATTACGATTATACTTTATTGTCAGTTTACACTGAAATTCATTTTGCATCCCTGAGTAAGACTCGTTTAAGACAGGACATACACATAACATCACATCACATCACAAGGCTATTGCACAATTGACAAGAACAGATGACACTGGCCTATATACAGACATACATGCATACATACAATACATACATTACATACAACCCACACAACTTGCAGCTGGGCCCTGAATCTAGCCAGACTCTGTCCTCTAATTACAAGACTCTGGTTTAAACCCGGACTCCAGTATACTGCCCTACAAAGGCAAAGTGCA
>NC_085871.1:29480348-29482848 GCF_034702125.1 Engraulis encrasicolus
ACCTTCTGACATGTCATATGGCTAGACTCCGGTCATTTGAACTCGTAGCCGAAAGACATACGTAAAACATTGTACCCCACGATACTCCCTCGCACACAAATAACTCAAACATTAAAAGTTAACACCTCTTCGCCGTTTTTCAGGATCCAAGAGACACAGAAGCTGCGCAGCAGCTGAGGGGATTATATTCCCCAAATAAGAGGGCACCTAATACCACATTTAGGTAGGCTATGTTATTAGGGAACCGAGGTTCGAGAAACCTATAAAATATGAACGATTGGTGAGTGTACCTTGTGTCCCGCTTCCAGGGCTTCTCGCAGTCCCGGCCAGGGTTTCAGAGCGACGCCCGGTAATCCATAGGCACAACCACACACCGACAATCAGAGCGCGACATCACCTAAAACTTTGACGGAATAGCTCCGGGTTCCGTGAACAGACGATTCGGTGTGGCTACTCCAAAATGTCAGTCTGTGTCTGCAAGCACCACTTCTGATCGCAGGGTTATCTGCACCTTGCGATAAGTGTTGCGTTCTTTTTGGATGGCACTTGACTTCGCGCCTGCTCGACGAGCCAGCGCCTCGCGTTTTGGAACGTATGAAATTATGCCCAGTAGTTGAAACTCCTTTTCAGAGCTCGCAGGTTTGTCGGTTGACGCCTAACCACAGAGATCAGGGCATGGTTTGATACGAAGAATTTTCTCGGACTGTGCGAACCAGTGATGGAGCTTCTATGGACACTGAAGTGAGACCCAATGTATGAGTGTGAGTGCGTCTGCCAGCAAGGACCTATGGCAAATTGCGCTCGGTCTACATTACGCACAGCCTACCTACCCATTACTGGGGTACGCCCCATTATTACCATGTACATATGCAGTAATCATACACAAGCTAACATTAGACAAAGTTGAATAATCTTGTGATGTTTTCTTTGCTGAGTGACATTGACTGACTTGGATTGATTAACCGACATCCTGGTGATGTGAAACTGTTGGGGTATAAGCCTACACATGTGTGTGACAGATTGTGGCTTTTTAACAGCTTAATATATTTTTTTCTATACAGGTATTATTCTGTCTGGGAACACTGGTGTTATGCCAAAGCCCAAGCAGGAATCACCAAGTTGATAGAGGGCGCCATCTGTTGGATGGACGTGCACGCACAGGGACTGTACACGCACCTACTTTATTCCGTGGCAGTATTTTGGCAATTTGACGCATGCACGGGAATGGCGAATTTAAAGATATTCAAAATCCAGTTCGGTCCACACCCAAACCCCCTTGAAGTTAAGATAGCCCTTCATGATCTGAAAAACAAAACAACAATTCCCGTCCCTCCTCTTACAAACGTAAAACAAAGCCACATCGGGCCCTTTGCGTCATGGTCACTATATCATAGTACTATTTGTCACACCACGCTGAGGGAAAACAGATAGGCCTACACTGAACTCATAATTCACAAAGCTCCAATTGGTCTTTTGGTTCATGAATGGAAGGATGTGTTCACTCACATGTGGCTGACTGTGTAGACTATATTCACTTCAGAACAAGAGATCCTATTAATGAAAAAATATTTAATATTGGTGTATTTTGAAAAGTAATTTCAGTCCTCTGTGTAATGAGTCTTACACATTGAATTTACAATAAAGTCATCTTTACTTTGATAAGGAGCCCTGGTTCAAGTAGGAAAAAAAACAATGACGAGAAAAGACTTGTCTATTGGGTGGGTCGGCTTTAACTACTCACTGGTCAATGCGATCACATGGTGTGAACTGTAACCCCTGCATTCAACCAAATATGTGCACAAGCAGGGGGGAATATCAGGAAAACAGTAACAAATTAGCCATGTAAGGCCCATACATATTTGGACATTGGCACAATTGTCATCTTTTTGGTTCCATACACCATCGCCATGGATATGAAATGAAACAAAGATGTACTATAACGGCAGACTTTCAGCTTTAATAGGAAAGGATTTAATCAATCCAAATTGGGTGAACTGTGTACATTAGGAATTACACCACTTCTTAATGGGCCTCCCAATTTTCAAGGGACCAAAAGTACCTGGACAGGCTAACATTTATGCATCAATCTTCCACTTTTTAATATGTGACTGCAAATACTTTCTAGTTAATTACAACCTGAAATCTGCAATGCATAGACACTGGGTTTTATCCCTGGTGAATGATGCTATGGCGGGCCCTCTGCAACAAGTCTTAAATGTTTGCTTATTCTTGGGGCATTTTCTTTTCAGTTTTGCCTCCAGTAATTGAAATGCTTGCTCAATCATACTCAGGTGAGGTTATTGACTTGGTCATTGCATAGCATTCCACTTTTTTGCCTAAAAATGGTGGCTTCCATAGGAGCTTTGGGTCATTGTCCATCTCTACTGTAAAGCATTATCCAATGAGTTCTGAAGCATTTGGTTTAATGTTACCTAATGATATAGTCTGAAAAATGTCAGAATTCATCCTGTGGCTTTTGCCAGTAGTCATTATCACGTAG
>NC_085871.1:29487848-29500348 GCF_034702125.1 Engraulis encrasicolus
AACTCTTGCATAGAGACAAGGAGTGGTCACACCCTGATGGAGACCCGGTGTAGTTGAAACCGGTTAGCGTTTTCAGAGATGTACCCCAGTTTAAAAAAAGGGGTTTTAATTGTAAAAAAAATACCTACTACTCCTTGTCTCTATGCAAGAGCTGCCTGAAGTAGGCCCAACGGCCACCAAGTTTTGAGGAATGGACTTACAATGTGCCCAAACTACAAGTTGATTTACACCGCACATAATTTACACTGTACAGAAACATTTACACTAGCCCTTTATCACAGTTGAGGTACATGCTACGTATTTTAGACTCTATCTAATTAATGGGTAAAAGTTCAATTATGTCATGTGACATACTGTTGTAGACATAAAGTCGTCCCAGGCCAGTGTGTGTGTGTGTGTGTGTGTGTGTGTGTGTGTGTGTGTGTGTGTGTGTGTGTGTGTGTGTGTGTGTGTGTGTGTGTGTGTGTGTGTGTGTGTGTGTGTGTGTGTGTGTGTGTGACGCCCCTAGAGGGCGTTGTGTCCTCCTTAGTACTGCCTGTTGTGCTTTTCCCCTGCAGGTGCGCTGAATTCTGAGCTGCCGATTGCCACTGATTGTCTGCAGCAGCTCATTCGTTGAAAGGGCTCACCTGATCCCTTTAAAACCCCGCTGTCTTTGTGTCCAAAGGAGAGCAGTAAACACAGAGCCTGAGACTTCCTCATGGGCCTTAAGACCCACACTGCTGCTTTTGCTGTCTTTGGTTAATTTGTTGAGCACGTATTTGATTTGGCTGCGTTGGATATGTGCGTTGTTTGGAATCTAATCCGTTGTAAAATAAATATGACCAAAGATTTGTATATCTGACTCCGTCCTCTTTTTGAGCGTAACAGTGTGTGTGTGTGTGTGTGTGCGTGTGTGTGTGTGTGCGTGCGTGCGTGTGTGCGTGCGTGCGTGCGTGCGTGTGGCCCCCAAGACTGCACTAAATGCTTCGATAGGATGTCACAAAATTAAGTGATGTGTGTGCGAATGAGTAAGAGTCAGATAGGGAGTGAGAGATTAGTGCTAAGCTAGTTTCACTGCAGAAGAGTTTTTAGGTCCCTTATGGTTTCCCCAGATTCGTAACAAACCATTGGGGTCTGTGATACGGAAGACTTTCTTGAAACGCTTGAAATGTGTGTGTGTGTGTGTGTGTGTGTGTGTGTGTGTGTGTGTGTGTGTGTGTGTGTGTGTGTGTGTGTGTGTTAGTGTGTGTGTGTATGTAGGTACCTTGTGGTTGCCCCAGAGTCGTGCCAGACCATTGGGGTCCATGATGCGAAAGACTTTGGTGTCTGGGTCCTCCCAGCGGATGTAGTTCTCATAGCGACTATCCGACAAGAGCTGGTACACATAGTCCCACAGCAGCCTGCAGTCTGCACACACGCACACGCACGCACGCACACACAGACACACAGACACACACACACAGCAGAGGTTAACACCATACTGCAACACTACAAACTCCATACTTGACAGGAACATTAAAAAGTGTGACAACCACTTCCCCTGTTGTGTGTGTGTGTGTGTGTGTGTGTGTGTGTGTCTAAACCCCTCACCTGCTATGCGCCCGATGGGCATGCCCTGGTCCTCGGGTGGTGACACGGGCACGATGACATGGTGGTTCCGGTACCTTCCCTCCTCCTGGTGATGCCCGTGAGGGTGCGTGCCCTGGGTCAGCTGATGATGGGGGTGGTGGGACGATGCCAGCGTGTGGTGGTGATGCCAGGCCCCTTTACCCCCATGACCACCGCCATCCCGCTCGTTTTCCTGACGGAGAGAAAGATGTCAACGCCATACTCAAACACAACTCTCAAATGCACACACGCATGCAAGCTCGGACGCGCGCACTCACACACATACACACACACACACTTTTAATGTCCAAATAAGTTGGAACAACAGGAGGGAAGATTGATATATCAATGCCACAATATTTAGTCACAGCTCTCATAGGCCACATACAATCCTGTGAGTGTGGGCACACATATATTGACACGTGCACACACACACCCACACACACACACACACACACACACACACACACACACACACACACACACACACATAGAAACATGTACACACACATGCACACACACACACACCGACCACCCGTCCGCCTGCCCTCTCACACACACACACACCTGATGTGCGGCCGCCGCCGCCGCTGCCGCTGCCACCGCCGCCGCATGCATGACGCCCCCTCTGGCATGCCGGTAGTCTCCCCCCGCGCCGGCCCTACCAGGGCTCAGCAGCAGCGGGTGCATGATGGCGCTGGGCATCAGCTGGATCACTCGCGGAGGGGGCGCCGGGTCATCCTGCCCGTCCCTAGAGGCGCCACCGCCATTCCTGGGGCTGGCACCTCGCCTCGGGCTGGGGCCTCGCCGCGACGACACAGACTCCCGGGGTGGCGGCGGGGCGGCGCAGTGCCCGTTGGTGGGCTGGGCGGCCGGGGAGACGGACAGCGGGTACAGGTCGTCGGATGACGTGTGATGATGGTGAGGGTGGTGGTTGTGATTGCCGTCGGGCAGCTGCGAGGACGCCTGCTGCTGCGAGGAGGGGTCCTCGGAGGCTGCGACAGAGGAAGAGGAGGAGGGGTGCAGGAGGACCGGGGGCGAGAGGCGTATGTGTTGCAGGGGGTGGTGGGGGGAGCGCGAGCGGTGGCGGTGGCGCAGCTCGATGGTGGGGGGGTGCTGCGCTCCGCCGTCCGTGCTGCGGGGAGCTCGACGTACCGTTTCTGCGGGTGAACAGAAAAAAAGACAGTTGGATTGGCTCCCCATACCATTTCGGCAGGTAAGATCACAGGCTTTTGATTGGGTGAGAATTAGCACTTTATAAACCAAGCATTTTGATGTGGGTGAGCTGTGGGGAGCTTGCCGTGCCGTTTCTGCAGGTGAATGGAAATAAGATGAGATTTGAAAAGAATAGGCGCTTCATAAACCGAGTGCTTTGGTTGTGCTTTAAGCAGTATGGTGCTAGGGCTGCATGCTCCGTTTTTTGTCCATCTTGCTCTATTGTGCAATGTCTTTGTATGCGTTTTGTTTTTATGTCATATGTTCTGTAAAGCGTCTGAGTATCTAGCAAAGCGCTATACAAAACATATTATTATGATTATTATATCCCCGAAATGCGGAGCGTCGGGGATGTAATGGTTTTGCGTGCACCGCCGCCACGTCCGCCGCCGCCGCGTCCGCGTCCGCGTCCGCGTCCGCGTCCGCGTTAGGTCTTTCATGTTAACGCGATAACTTTTGAACGGATCATTCGATTTGTCCCAGATTTGGTGTGTGAATGCTCTGGCTAGTTCATGAACTGATTAGAGTTTGGAGGTCAACACTTTCAAGATGGCCAAATTCAAGATGGCTGAATTTTTGTTTGGCCCATTACTTCTGACCGGGTGAGTGGATTTGTCCCAGATTTGGTGTGTGAATGCTCTAGGGTGGGTTCATGAACTGATTAGAGTTTGGAGGTTAACACTTTCAAGATGGCCGAATTCAAGATGGCCGAATTTTTGTTTGGTCCATAACTTCTGACCGGGTGGATGGATTTGTCCCAGATTTGGTGTGTGAATGCTCTAGGGTGGGTTCATGAACTGATTACAGTTTGGAGGTTAACACTTTCAAGATGGCCGAATTCAAGATGGCCGAATTTTTGTTTGGTCCATAACTTCTGACCGGGTGGATGGATTTGTCCCAGATTTGGTGTGTGAATGTTCTAGGGTAGGTTCATGAACTGATTCAAGTTTGGAGGTCAACAATTTCAAGATGGCCGAATTCAAGATGGCCGAATTTTGTTTGGCCCATTACTTCTGACCGGGTGGATGGATTTGTCCCAGATTTGGTGTGTGAATGCTCTAGGGTGGGTTCATGAACTGATTACAGTTTGGAGGTTAACACTTTCAAGATGGCCGAATTCAAGATGGCCGAATTTTTGTTTGGTCCACAACTTCTGACCGGGTGGATGGATTTGTCCCAGATTTGGTGTGTGAATGTTCTAGGGTAGGTTCATGAACTGATTCGAGTTTGGAGGTCAACAATTTCAAGATGGCCGAATTTTTGTTTGGCCCATTACTTCTGACCGTGTGGATGGATGGTGTCACACTGGTATGACGTGGTATTAAATATTGTTACACTGGTTATTACACTGTACCTAATGAGGTATATCCACTGTAATAGTGAACCATCAAAAGTGTTACCATTTGCCCCATTTTTTCCTCCATTTTCACAATAGTCATTTGGTTTTAAGCCTATGCACGTCATTGATCTATGTATAGATATTAAATATATTTATTTTTTATTTTGTATTTATCATAAACGTTCATGAAAAGGTGGACGGGAGTGGTAGGAATGATTGGGGACTGGAAGCGTCGCGTTTCGGGGATATACCTTAAGCAGTCGAAGGCGACTGCACAGGCAGTCTAGTTATTATTATTATTATTATTATTATTATTATTATTATTATTATTATTATTATTATTATTATTATTATTATTATTACTACAAAGATTACTGCTACTCATTAGAATGCATCTTGGATGGACTACTTGGATGGACACTCTGTCTGATGAAGGTCTATCAGACCAAAAGTTTGCAGTCCAGTAAAGATATTTTGTGCAAGACCTGAGGTGTGCTGATGTTCTGCTTTTTATTTGGATGGACTACTGACGATCTACTTCTCCATCCAGAGACTTGGCTGCCATAATGATGTGTTGTTACTTTATGTTTGGTTAATGTCCCGTTTTTGTAAAACAATAAATGAAATCTTGCCGGATGGGTGACATTTGTATCTTAGTTCTCATTGAGGTTAAGGTTGGGTTTGTTGTTCCCTCCCGTAGGACCATACATGTTGTGCCATAAAAATCACTTCTGCAGGCAATTGAACAGTAAATTGTTTGATTCTGTGATGTTCTGTGCAGCTAATTACATTTTTTTAAATAAAGAGTTTCAGAGGGAGTTCTTAGTAGGTTAGTAGATTTAAGTTTCTTCACATCATGAAATAGGCATTTTAACAGGGTGAATTTCTACAGATAATATGTACAGGGTGAGATTCAAAACTTGAAACCTAAATTTAAACAATTGAAAACAGGAAAAAAGACACCTTGTGAAGTTCAAAATTAATATTGAAAGTAAATAACTTTAAAGGTAGAGTTATGTTATCTTTTACATGATGATCAACATCTTGATCTAGCTTTATAAAACATACTGCACTTTGGTCAGACCAGTGAATATTAGTGTATTACTTTTACATTACATCCAAGTCTGGCCCGTGACAGGGGCAGCACAAGCAATAGTTTAGTAGGTAGTCTTTACTTAAAAAATATTCATAAAAAGATCAAAGTTGGGAATGGGAAACATAGTTGCATTGCCTACTCTGGCCACAATCCTTCATATACTCTACTTTTAACATACGGACAAGAACAATGTAACCAGTATGTCTCAGCAGAAGTACTAATTTGTACCAGCAGATGGTACTACAGCTCCACATAGGCTACATGAATATCACCAGCAGTATAATATAACTCAAAAACCAAAACCAATGTATCCATGGTACAACAAACTGCTACTTCAGCACTTCATTGGATTAGGCCTACCATTTTTATTTATTTATTGCTCTCTATTAGCAAAGTTAATGTACTGGTATGCAGATGTGTGCAATATGTTGGATCTTCCTAATGATGTCTGTATGTGTACAGTACAGTTTACATATTGTACAGCGCATTACGTTTGATGTAGGGTGCCAAGCAATCCTAATGTCCTTCAGGGCCAATAAGGCAACTACTCCATTACCTTCACTAGATCAAGGACTGGACTTTTTAAGGAGTGCAGAAGTTCAGAATAATATCTAACCAACAGAGGGCGCTGTATTTGAAGATGTGAAAAGCTGCAGACTTTGCACCTGGAATTTCCCCTTCAGATTTCAGGAGGAAACCATGTCCACCAGGAAATCACATCACCCTTATTTCTAAGTAATGAGCAGGCATGTGAGTGCGTGTGACAGGGTTTCTTTCCCTTCAACAATTTGCAGTCAGAGTCTCATGACTGCTTTTCATACCAAATTATTTTTGACACAACAGCTATCAGAGGGACTGGGGGTGTTCAATAGGTGTTGTTATCTTACATTATTATATGGTTGTGACGTCATCTGTCGAATGCTCCATTCATTTCAACGGGGCTCCCCAACGTTCGGACGTCTGTTATTTTTCGATAACGGACGGGTTGGTCTATAACAGACCGCTGTCAATGGCAACAAGACTTTTCACTGCTAAAGCGACTTTTCAACAAGACTCTAATCAGCTGCTGTGATAGACAGCACCCCTTGTCCTGGCTACCGCTGTCAATGGCAACAAGACGTTCACTGCTAAAGCCACTGGCTTGTATACAAGTCAGTGGCTAAAGCGAATGTTTCATATCACTCCGCAGGGGGTCCGGTCTTTTGTCACTCTAATCAGCTGCTGTGATAGACAACACCTGTTGTCCTGGCTGCCTAGCTGTTGCCTAGCGGTGTTCCACAACGGCACTGTTTTGTTTTGCGCAGCAACAATCTTAACATTAAATAGGCCTAAAGAAATGTCCCCGCCATGTGTGAATCATTTAAGTATATCCATATAATAAGCGGGTTAACTTTCGGCGAGTCGGTCGCTTTGTGGAATAGCAGCACTTCAGAGAGAACAAGACCCCTCCGCTCCGCGTCGGGGTCTAAAGATTCTCTCTGTCGTGCTGCTATTCCACGGTAGCGACCTTCTCGCCGAACGTTAACCCTTACGTATATTCTTCAAGAGGAGCCGGACAGCGTGCAGGCTGCCCTCCCCTTAAAATGTTCATTTATCCATATCATGGAGAACTAGAATAAGTGTACTGTACAATAAATATAAAATGGAATATTTATTTCAAAGGGCTCCATGTCGTTGTTGTGAGCACTTTGAAACTACTTGAGGCGCGAAGACAGATAAGCCTTCAAAACAAAAGCCACTCAAATATACAGGAAGCTTGACTTCCTTGTGGAACAGGTTTTCTGTCAACATTCAACTCCCCCCCTCTCCCTCTACACACATGCATATATTACACACCCCTCAAAAATGACACGCACCCACGTGCACACATGTACAATACGCATGCACATGCGCACACACACACAAACTAGTCCTTCTTGCATACAACTGTGTACACACACACACACACACACACACACACACACACACACACACACACACACACGCACACGCACACACACACACACACACACACACACACACACACACACACACACACGCACACACACGCACACACACACACACACACACACACACACACACACACACACTTGGATGTGTGCAGCCCCTCCCAAATGCACCTGTTGACCGGGATAGTACACATATTTCATATTTGTATAACCACAGGCAGATCGTATTCACATGCGGTGAGGCATGAGAAAGGAGTTCAACTGCTTTTTTTTGTCAGGCTACACAGTCTTAATCCAAAATGTTCACTTACATTCAATACATACAATTCAATACATGGTGAAATAGGTAAAGGACAAAACAAAATATTGCATCCGGATAAGAGAAGACAGACAAGTATTTTGGGGTTAATGCTTGTTGTCTGGATAATAGAATCCGTTGTGGTAGTAATTGTTAGAGAGTTGGCCTTGAGATCAGGTGGTTGCAGGTTCAAGTCCCGCCCATGCTGTGCCAATAGGAAGGATACGTCATTCTCATTTAACCTGTGCCTTAAGAGCATAGTCAGAGATATTCTCAGCACACCTGTGCTCAGACCTGGACTGGTAATTTGGCATACAGGACATTATCTGTGGTGTGCCAGCAGTCCTCCGGGGCCAATGCTGTTGGGTTTTTTTCTGTATTTTCCTTGAGGATGGTCCACAATTTAAAGGGGATGCGCAATAAATGCCTGGCCCCTTTCGTTGGCTCAGTCCCGGCCCTGCCTATTCTTACACTTTTACAATACACATAGCTGATGCTTCTTTATCCATAGCGACATGCAATTATTTACAGGGTATTGGTTACAGACCCTGGAGCAATGTGGGGTTAGCTGCCTTGCTCAAGGCTACTTCAGCCATGGATGGAGGTGTAGGGACTAGGGAGAGTTAAGGATGGGATTCGAACTCGCAACCCTCTGATATTAAGTCCACCTCCTTAACCACTAGGCCACAACTGCCCCCTATTCTCATGTTCTCTACTGGGGGTGTCATGTGTATGTGCATGCCCCTAATACCTTATGTTATATTCCACACACTCTTTCCCATTATTTATCATAGTTCAAATGTGCCGGCGCATATTGTGTTGCTATATGAGTGTGAGCTGTTTCATTGGCCTGGGCCCACTCATATTCCTGTGACACACCAAATTTCATGTTCAAGTCTTGTTACGCTATTGTACATCAATGGTGTATGTGGGCCAACTTTAACACACATTTGAAATGATCTTGCGGGCCAAGCAAAATGACTCCAAATGGCCCCTTGGTCTGAGTTTGACATTCCTGTTCTATACTGCAGCAAAGGGAAGTAACGCTGCACCCACCCAGGCCTCCAAAGCACAGCTAAGGAGCCTTGGCATGACCGTAAGAGCACGCCCACAACCCCTAGTGATGGCCACTCCATCACGTGCAGAAAAAACAAGATTACACACCCAGTGCTCAGTGTGGCATTGAGATGCCATCATGTTTACAAAACACAAAGCATAAGGCCAAGTAACACAGCAAGAAAGGGCTGTGTCACAATGACTGTTGGCACTGTGCACTTCTGTAAAACCAGTTTAGCAGTCTGCTGTCTAAGAAACTGTAGGAAACCAGGCGGGTGGAACCAGCCAAGATAACTACAGACACACTGTACAGTACTGTACCTCAAATCTATTGCCTTACGCATATACAGTGCTCTGCAATAATGAGTAGGCTACACGTGAAAATGAACATTTTGAACAATAGTTCAATAAGCATGCAAGTTATTTCCAAAATGTGCATAGAGTAAGTTCAATAGAACACCTGTTAATCTTAAAACAGAAAAGTAAGGTTGATAATATAATTTACATGTCATTTTTCCATTTTTGTAAAATGATGCTGGTGCATTATGTTGGCCCCCATGTTAAACTCCCATAGAGAGGATCATGACCTGCTCCAGAGGTCACAGTACAAGTTGACTTGTATGTTTCTTTTGGTGGAATTCAGCTTCCCAAGGTTGATGGCATACACACAGCCGCAAACCATGTGAGTCCTAGTACCATGATTGACTTTAAGCATGGGGCACTTTTCTTTGTACAAGTCACTGAAATCACAAATCACTCAGTCAATTTTAACCACCACACATGCTTGACACCATCTAAAGCTAATTTGTTTATCTTGGTGCCATCAGATCACAAGATATGGTTCCAGCAATGCATATCCTTTGTTTGTTTGTCTATGATGAGACCATGATAAACAAATTTGCTTTAGATGGTGTCAAGCATGTGTGTGGTGGTAAAAAGTGATTTGTCAACATGTACTGTGACTGCTGAAGTAGATCACGATCCTCTCTATGGGACTTTAACATAGGGGGGTGTACTCACTTTTGCACCAGCATAATTTCACAAACATGGAAAAAATATGTCATTCAAGTTATATTATTGACCTTATTTATTTGTCGTAAGCTCACCAGATGTTGTATGCACATTTTGGAAATAACTTGCGTGTTTACTAAAATATTGTTCAAAATGTTTCTTTTCAACAGGGGTCTACTCATTATATTACCAGTCAAGTTTACTAATTACCTACCTACAACCCTACCTAACCAACTACCCAGCTGTCATTATACAGTAAATATCACATCACTGGCTGGCCTCCCAATTTTGAAGTAGGTCTGTTTCCGAGAGAGAAAGGAAGAAGTCGTTGGGGAAGAGAGAAGAGAGGCTCGAATACCTAATTATCTCGTTAACTACCTATGGAATCAAATAACTACACAGATATGTCCTTATAAACACTGTAACACTGACCTTCCAGTTTGGGATGCTGTAGTTCTGTCTCTGAGAGGGAGAGGAATGAGTTGTTGGGGAAGTACGCTGAGGGGTAGGAGAGACTCGGCTTCCTTTGTTTCAGGATGTGCTGCAGAAGCTCGTAGAGGACGTCGCCTATGGAGGATAGATGAGAAGAATTTCAAGATGAATTTTAGTACTTTTATTTTGTTCTTTTTCTTTACTTGTGTGTGTAGTCTTGGTTTGATTGTCCTGGACCCCGTTTCTCGACAGTGTCGTTGCTAACCAAGTTAGCAACTTACTTGGTTGCAATAAGATTTCCCATAGGCAACTTACTAAGTCGCTAACTAGTTAGCAATGACACTGTCAAGAAACAGGGTCCTGGTCTTTTTTTTTTATTTTTTTTGTATTTGCACTGTCTGTTTGTGTCTGGACACGTGTCTAGCAGAAACAGAACTGGAAAAAAAAGATTGATATCCTGTGGAGAAAGACAAGACATCTCAGATGTGCACTATATTTATCCAGAATACCCCTTCACTGGTCATGTTTAAAAAACACCTTACAACACATCTTTTGCTGGAGGCTTATGGCTGCTACTGTAGCTCCACAAGCACACGCACCTACACACACGTGCACGCACACACACACACAGACACACGCGCATGCACACATTCCTACACAGATACCATGTTAAGCGTCCTTGAGTGTTTTGAAAGGAAATATCTAAAACAAAAGCATTGTTATTATTTCTACATTTACAAGACTTATAATCTCATAGAGGACATCACATGTGGAGAAACAGACAACAAGACAGAGACAGTCTGACAGATAGACCAAATTAGAGATATAGAGATAGATCAAATTCAATCCACTTATAAGTTTGTAGAGGACATCATCTGTGGAAGAGAGACACTACAACATCTGCAGAGATGTCCCGAAATGGTCACACATTAAACTAAAAGTACAGTTTTAGATCATAGGCGTAATGTAGCTTTAACGTTTCTTTGCTTTTATTTCAGGGCAAGTGAAGAAGACCTCACTGTTGAAATGTTGTTTGGCATGAAACAAATGCAAGAAAAGGATTTCAAGTGTGCCGTCCATCAAACTAAAAATCAGCCCTTATCCTGCACCCTGATGGATGAAGGGATGTGAACAATCCTTTCACTGTGACCTATGGCACGAGGACATAAACTGTGGTCATATTCACATTAAATTTAACTTGTCAGCTCCTACAGGACACCACCTGTGGTGAAAGGAGAGGACACCAGACAACAGGTGTGGAGAAGGTTACGATTGCAGAACTATTAAGGTCTACCAACAGCAGAGGTGATCTCAAGAGGAAAGCAGTCAGGTCAACCTCACAGATGATGCCTCAAATTCACACGCAAGGGACACAACAGATCAGTGCAACCGTTTCATGTTAGTTATTACTTATGACGGTTATATTTTCACTCGCGTTGGTTTGCCTGTCTGTCTGTTTGCCTGCCAGCAGGGTAACTCAAAAAGTTGAGCAGATTTTAATGAAAGTTTGTGGAGGTGCTCAAAATGACAAAAGGAACAAGTGATTACATTTTGATGGTGATCCGGATCACGACCCGGATCCAGGATTTTTTTTATTTTTTTTTTAATATTCTTGACCATTGTAGGATAGGGCGAATTTTGACATTCCAGTTTTTAACACTTGAAAAAATAGGGTATAACAGAGTCAAATGTTCTATCACACAGCTTCCTTGGCGGAGGTCTGCACTCTCTGAGGGCATCTCTAGTTTGGAGGTATATTATGTTATTAAAATTGATTATTGAGTCATGGAAGGTGTCACCTGTGGCAGAGATACAATTCTTTCTTTCATTAAGTTGCTTTGCTTGGCGTGCATGTATTGTGTTTTTGCTACCCTTCTAGTTCAAATTAATTTCAAAGAAATGTGTCCAGAGCAAGGCGGACAACTTACTGTAAAACCCAATAAACACACACACACACACACACACACACACACACACACACACACACACACACACACACACACACACACACACACACACACACACACACACACACACACACACACACACACACACACACACACACACACACACACAATGTGCATGTAACCACTGTGTTTTTTTTCTACTAGCCTCCTTCAGTTGAACTTCAAGGAAATGGGTCCAGAGGAAGGAGGACACACACACACACACACACACACGCGCGTGCGCGCGCACGCGCACGCGCGCACGCACGCACGCACGCACGCACGCACGCACGCACGCACGCACGCACGCACGCACGCACGCACGCACGCACGCACGCACGCACGCACGCACGCACACACACACACACACACACACACACACACACACACACACACACACACACACACACACACACACACACACACACACACACACACACACACACACACACACACACACAGACATTTCAGTTCTCACTTTCTGGCAGGGCTGTCGCTGGCTAACACTGAGGGGGAAATTCCTGATGCTGCTACCAGGTGACGGTTGTGGTCGGATTACACACACACACGA
>NC_085871.1:29510348-29517848 GCF_034702125.1 Engraulis encrasicolus
GAGATTGTGCGTGTGTGTGTGAGAGAGAGATTGTGTGTGTGTGTGTGTGTGTGTGTGTATGTAGAATGGTGTGTGTGTGTTGCCATAGCAGCCAGCAGGGCACTTAAACGACCAGAAGAGGATGAGCTCACCGCTATCTCCTTTCATAGCTTGCCCCCCTCCCACACACACACACACACACAGTGGTTTGTGTGCGTGTGCGTGTGTGTGTGTGTGTGTGTGTGTGTGTGTGTGTGTGTGTGTGTGTGTGTGTGTGTGTGTGTGTGTGTGTGTATGTGTGTGTGCGCATGCCTGTGTCTCCTTCCATAGCTACCCCCCACTTCATCATATCACCCCATAATACCTCCTGTTCAACAGCCAATACAAGTGTGTGTGTGTGTGTGTGTGTGTGTGTGTGTGTGTGTGTGTGTGTGTGTGTGTGTGTGTGTGTGTGTGTGTGTGTGTGTGTGTGTGTGTGTGTGTGTGTGTGTGTGTGTGTGTGTGTGTGTGTGCGCATGTGCATCCATCCCATCTCTCTCCTCACCTCCAATCTACCACCCCCCTCTCCACTCCAGAGCAGCCAATCCACTTCCTGTTTCAGGCCTGATCCATCTGCCAACTTCCTGTTATGTTTGTTTAATCACACCACATTTGTGTGAGAGCCAAGCGGGCAGGCAAGCGGGCAGGCAGGCAGGCAGACAAACAGACAGGAGAGAGGGCAATACGTAACAATGTAGATGTGAGTGAATGGGAATGACCGACATGGAGGGAGAGAGAGATGAGGGGGTGGGGGTGGAGGTGGTGGCGGAGAGGAGGGGAAAGGAGAGAGGAATGATAGACGAGAGGGAGAGTGGGGAGAGAGAAGGAGCGAGGGGGGGGAGGAGGGACTGTGTGAGTGAATGGGGGAGTGAATGAGTGAGTGAGGAGGGAGGAGAGAGGGGCAGAGAGGAAGTGGAGAGGAGAGGAGAGGAGGAGAGAAAAGATAGAAGAGAGAGAGAATGGGGAGAGAGAAGGGGGGGAAGGGTTGTGCGAGTGAGTGGGGTGATGAATCAAGAGGGTGGAGAGAGAGGCCGAGAGGAAAAAAGTGGAGAGGCAGGACAGGAGAGAGGAGAGGAGGGGAGGAAGGGAGAGAGGAAGGAAAGAATAAAGGGAGAGGGAGGAGAGAAAGGGTTGTGTGAGTGAGTGTGTGAGTGAGTGAGTGAGTGAGTGAGTGAGTGAGTGAGTGAGTGAGTGAGTGAGTGAGTGAGTGAGTGAGTGAGTGAGTGAGTGAGTGAGTGTGTGAGTGAGTGAGTGAGTGAGTGAGTGTGTGAGAGAGTGAGTGAGTGAGTGAGTGAGTGAGTGAGTGAGTGAGTGAGTGAGTGAGTGAGTGAGTGAGTGAGTGAGTGAGTGAGTGAGTGAGTGTGTGAGAGAGTGAGTGTGTGAGTGAGTGAGTGTGTGAGTGAGTGTGTGAGTGAGTGAGTGAGTGTGTGAGTGAGTGAGTGAGTGAGCAACGGTGTGAGTGAGTGAGTGAGTGAGTGAGTGAGTGAGTGAGTGAGTGAGTGAGTGAGTGAGTGAGTGAGTGAGTGGGTGAGTGAGTGAGTGAGTGAGTGAGTGAGTGAGTGAGTGAGTGAGTGAGTGAGTGAGAGAAAGAGGTGGAGAGGCAGGAAGGAAGTGGAGAGACAGGACGGGAGAGGAGGAGGAAGGGAGAGGGGGAGGAGGGGAGTGGAGGAAGGAAGGGAGGGAGAGGGGGAGGAAGGGAGAAGAGGAGGAAGCTGAGAGGCAGGAAGGGGGAGAGCGAGGGGGCAAGGCAAGGAAGGGAGAGGGGGAGGAGGAGGAGGAAGAGAGGAAGGAAGGAAAGAAGAGAGGGAGAGTGGAAACACAAAGAGAAGGAGGGGGAGGGAGGGAGGAAAGGGTTGTGTAAGTGAGTGGGCACGTGAATAAGTGAGAGAGGGAGATGGAAGGTGAGCGTGGAAGAGGGGGAGGAGGAGAGAGTGGAAATAGAGGAGAGGAGGGAGAGGGAGAGGGAGAGGGAAGAGGAAGGACAGGAAGTGAAAGACAGGGATCAGAGGGGATGAGTGGGTAGGTGAACGACTGAGTGATAAAGGGTGAGAGAGAGAGAGAGACAGAGAGAGAGAGAGAGAGAGAGAGAGAGAGAGAGAGAGAGAGAGAGAGAGAGAGAGAGAGAGAGAGAGAGAGAGAGAGAGAGAGAGGAGGTGTGTGTTCAGCGGCCGTGAAACAGGAGATGATCCAATACAATGTTTCATTAGCCTAGAAATCTAGACGCCCCTAGCGACCGCAAATTGAATTTGCTCCCGGGGGCAGTCTAGCGGACCCCGGTCGTTTTGCGAGGCTGAAAGTTATCCGATGACAGGGCCAATCAAATCGCGAGGGGGGCCGGGCTACTTAGTAAACAGGAAACTTTCTAAGAAGAAGCATGGTGTCCGTCCGTGCTACGTACAGCACGAAAGTGCACTTAATTTAAAAAGCCTGGATGATAATACATTTCGTGTCTGACATGGATTGATGTTATAATACACCATGAACTTATCAGACACAAATAGATCACAACACAATACCATTTGATCATTCGATGTTTTAAACTAGCTCGGTAAGCTAAGTTGAGCATTTTACAGGACCAGATAGTCACACGCTATTATCAGACCACTACTGTAGGTGTAGAATGAAAGTGCTGCCCCAATTTCTAATAAGACACATTAAAAACGAGACATTTGGGAGCTTTGAAAGTCTTTGAGTAGCTTACTAAATAGATGGGAATGGCAAAGTCTACCAAGCTAGTGGCTAGCTAACCTGTCGTCAATAACACAGAGCTAGGTATCCAGTCTTAATATAACCATTTAACAAGCCCCAAATGGCTCAACATTTCGCTGGTTGACCAAGGAGGGCCATGTGGTTGAAAACGAGGCATTTTTGAACTGTATAAGTGAAACCACGATTTATTAGGACACTTGTTTGTGGCTGTGGTCATCACATGCATTCACTGCTACGACGGCTCGAATTTGCCGCTCCACCTACAAAGGCCGGGGCCCTCGCTGGCTAGCTAACCTGTCGCCAATAACACAGAGCTAGGTATCCAGCCTTGTATTATATGCCTGCCCCAAATTCTAATAAGATCCATGTCATTAAAAACGAGACATTTGGGAGCTTTGAAAGTCTGTGAGTCGCTTACTAAATAGATGGGAATGACACCTAGAGTCTACCGAGCTAGCGGCTAGCCAATCTGTCGTCAATTACACAGAGCTAATATCCAGCTGTGTTTTAGTTATGGGTATACAGCTAGCTAGCTAACACCGAACATGCCATGTTGACAACAATCATAAATATAACCACTTAACAAGCCCCAAATTGCTCAACATTTCGCTGGATGATCAAGAAGGGCCGTGTGGTTGAAAACGAGGCATTTTTGAACTATGTAAGTGAAAACACGATTTATTAGGAAACTTGTTTGTGGCTGTGGTGATCACACGCATTCACTGCTACGACGGCTTGGAGTTGCCGCTTCACAAGACAGCTGTGACGTTACACAGAAGTGTGTGGGGATTGGTTGTTTGCCATCCAATTGCGTGGCGTTGAGTGCTGAAGCAACCGTTTGTCCCGCCCACACTGCTGCCCAGCCCTCCTAGACCCTGGTACAGCTTTTTGCTGTACGGGTCTGGCTCGCTAGGCTAATGTTTCATCAGAGATGATGGAATTTCAATCACATAACCACAAAAATACACACACACGCACACACGCACACACACTCCAGTTTGGCACTCGAAACTGGTACCAGACTTAACTCTTTTTTTTACCAGGCTATACGCATAATGACTTCAGATTGGTGATGGTGATGTCTGATATTCCTACTACAGTGGGGTAGGAGAGAGAGAGACACAGAGAGAGAGAGAGAGAGAGAGAGAGAGAGAGAGAGAGAGAGAGAGAGAGAGAGAGAGAGAGATAGTGGGGGGAGGCAGAAACCACAATAGTCCAATGAGTGTGCACAGCGCTAGAGAGAAACACAGATGTAAACACCTCTCCTCATCTGTCTCTACCTCTTCTGTCTATCCTCCTCTCTCTCTCTCTCTCTCTCTCTCTAAGTCCTCACATATACCGTATGTTACCGTGTCTGAGGAGATGGCTTTGTCTTGTCCAGGTCTCTCACTGCTGCTCCTTTCCTCTTTTTCTTTCAATCTTAATGTTTCTTTCTGCAGCGCTGCTGTGAGCTGCCACATGTACGTAGGTGAACCTCTTCCTTTCCTTTTGAAAGAATGATAGACTTTCTTCTTTATTTTCAAGCTTTTTTGTCGTTCTTTTGAAGCTTTTCATGCTGCTTTCTTCTGTTCCAATTCTTTCTTTGGCCTTCCATTTTCTCGTCTTAGTCTTAAGCCATTTCCCTTCTTTTTTCCCCTTTCTCTTTCACACACAGCTGTGCATGCACACACCCACACACAAAGGCCCGTGCGCGTGCACACACACACACACACACACACACACACACACACACACACACACACACACACACACACACACACACACACACACACACACACACACACACACACACACACTCACACACACACAAACACACAGACACAGACACACAGACACACACACACACACGCACACACACACACACACACACACACACACACACACACACACACACACACACACACACACACACACACACACACACACACACACACACACACACACACACACACACAAAGGCCCGTGCACGCACGCACGCACGCACGCACGCACGCACGCACGCACACACACACACCTTTGTTTAATAAGTAAACCTGCCCTGTGAGGAAATGACCAGGATTGAACTTCCTGGGTCATTCTTGTTTTTACACCCTTCCTCTCACCTTCCCCCTTCCTGCACCTTTTTCTCAGAAGCTTTTGTCTTTCACTCTTCTCTTCCCCTCCTCTCTTCCACTACCTCTTACTACCCTACAACCCAAACAAACACATACCGATGGACATTTGTCAGTCAATTTGAAAGTGGGCAGGTTAGCTGGTATTAGAGACGTGGCTATCATCACTGGAAAGGCAATGTTGTGCATTTTCATCAGAATTACGACCAGAGAGAGAGAGAGAGAGAGAGAGAGAGAGAGAGAGAGAGAGAGAGAGAGAGAGAGAGAGAGAGAGAGAGAGAGCGAGAGCGAGATTGAGATTGAGAGAGAGAGAGAGAGAGAGAGTGTGAGTGAGGAAGTGAGTGAGTGAGTGAGTGAGTGAGTGAGTGAGTGAGTGACTAACTGACTGACTGAGTGACTGAGTGACTGAGTGAGTGACTGAGGGGGTGTGTGGGTGGATGAGTCGGTCACTTAAACAGATCCGTAGACTCGCTCTCCCACCCCCAGCAGAACATCTGCAGTAAATGTGTGTGTGTGTGTGTGTGTGTGTGTGTGTGTGTGTGTGTGTGTGTGTGTGTGTGTGTGTGTGTGTGTGTGTGTGTGTGTGTGTGTGTGTGTGTGTGTGTGTGTGTGTGTGTGTGTGTTAACCTCAGTCATGCCACTGCATACGCTTAAACGGCTGTGTTACGGCATCATACTTCCACAGCCTGCACCAACCTGATTCCAACTTCCGCTCCAAACCGCAGCATCTAGGTAAGTGTGTGCAATGCCTGCGTGCCTGCCAGCATATGGAGGCGTGTTTTTAAGATCACTAAAGCACTCATGGTAATGAGTTGCAAACCACCCCGCATGGCCTGTAACCATTGCATGGCACCATAAAAAATGGAAAGTACTGACAGAAACAATAGGTTTGCAGGCAGAGTAAAGAGTTGAATCTCTGTACAGTACCCTCTGTAGGTGCACATCACGTGATGTAGTTTCTGCATTCTCTAAAAGATGGTTTGCAGTATCTGGGCCCTATGGTATGGGTTGAGGGCTTAACTTTATATATATATTTGTTTCTTTTTTGGGGGCTTTTTGCCTTTTTATTTTTGACAGGACAGAGGAGGCGAGAGAGGAAATGAGTGCGGAGAGAGAGACATGGCAAATGACCCAGACTGGACTCGAACCAGGGTCGCCGGCGTAGTAACCTGGTGGGTTTAACTTAACACTAACATGTTCCAATACAAGGCCAATTGCCAACCAAAAGGAAGATGAAAAATCGAGAGAAAAAAAACCCCACAATCTGACTGTGCTATGGTCAATAGTAGGCAAAGTAAATTCCTACCATTTCTTCCCCATCTTTGCAATCCCCTTCCCATCTGGATGTCTCATTCCTCAGTTGGAAAGATAAACGCCATCAATCCTTTTACTTTGGATCTGTGTGTGTGTGTGTGTGTGTGTGTGTGTGTGTGTGTGTGTGTGTGTGTGTGTGTGTGTGTGTGTGTGTGTGTGTGTGTGTGTGTGTGTGTGTGTGTGTGTGTGTGTGTGTATGTGTATGTGTGTGTGTGTGTGTGTGTGTGTGTGTGTGTGTAAACACTTCATCCATCAAGCCCTTAATTTAGTGAAATGTTCATCTGTCCTTGCTGTGGAATATCCATTCATTCAGGGGTGGGGGGACGACGACGCACACAATTAGAATGTTTCTGTGCCGTGTCACTTTCAGCCCTCTGTGTGTGAAGTGTGTATGCATGGGTGTGTATCTGTTATGGGAAATGCATAGACCAATCATAGGCTAGACATGCGTGCACATTTTACACATACACACACACCGACACACACACACACCGACACACACACACACCGACACACACACACACCGACACACCGACACACACACACACACACACACACACACACACACACACACACACACACACACACACACACACACACACACACACACACACACACACACACACACACACACACCGACACACACACCCTCCTCTCCATACACACCCCTTTCCTCCACCCCCGATTCTGTCTGTGACATGTGGAGTGGGTTTGAAACAGGAAGACGGAGGCTGGCCAGGGCTCACACACACACACACACACGCGCACACACACGCGCACACACACACACACACACACACACACACACACACACACACACACACACACACACACACACACACACACACACACACACACACACACACACACACACACACACACACACACACACACACACACACACACACAGGAAGAGAGGGGAGATTGGCCGGGACTCTTGGCTGATGGCATGCAAGAACAGTTTTCCTTTCAGGGCGAAAAGGGGAAGAAAAAAAGAGAGGGAAAAAAGGGGAAAAAAAGGAAAAAAGGAGTATTTGTTCAGGAAGAGGCGAGTCGGCTGCCCAGTCAGGAAATTCCTGAGGATGAGAGCCGCTTCCAGGGACAGGAAATTTCCCCTCTGAAAACAGAACACAAGACACACACATGCGCTTACACGCGCACGCACGCAAACACAGACACAGACACAGACACACACACACTAGACGAACACACACACACACAGTCTTATAGGATGCATCTGTGTGTGTGTGTGTGTGTGTGTGTGTGTGTGTGTGTGTGTGTGTGTGTGTGTGTGTGTGTGTGTGTGTGTGTGTGTGTGTGTGTGTGTGTGTGTGTGTGTGTGTGTGTG
>NC_085871.1:29527848-29560348 GCF_034702125.1 Engraulis encrasicolus
GTGTGTGTGTGTGTGTGTTGGACGCGTTGGGCACTCACGCAGGTGTGCGGGCAGACTGCCTGGTTGCTCCTCCATCCTGCCGGCCTGGGTGGTGGGGGTGGTGGAGAGGGTGGGGGCGGTAGCAGGGGAGGGGGAGGGGGCGGGGGAAGGGGCGGCGCGGGCCAGGGCATGGAACGGAGACGGAGAGGAAGTGGAGATTGGCAGCGGGCTCGCCGATGAAGAAGGGTTGAAGGCCGGGCTCCTCTCCTG
The DNA here is from genome assembly GCF_034702125.1 of Engraulis encrasicolus. Taxonomy (NCBI): domain Eukaryota; kingdom Metazoa; phylum Chordata; class Actinopteri; order Clupeiformes; family Engraulidae; genus Engraulis; species Engraulis encrasicolus. Next base: position 29,528,098 of record NC_085871.1, read on the forward strand.
CTATGAATAGAGACACACACACACACACACACACACACACACACACGCATACAGACACACACACACACACACACACACACACACACACACACACACACACACACACACACACACACACACACACACACACACACACACACACACACACACACACACACGCATACAGACACACACACACACAGAATGAGCTTTTTTACAAGAGCGAATGAATGAATTAAACATACAGACTGACCTAAGCTGCAAGCATTCCGTTCACATATGCCCACCGATATCTGTGACTTATCAAGATGGCTTGCAAACACACACGCAAGCATGCGCACACACACACACACAGACACACACACAAACAAACACACTGGCACACACGTGCACAGACACACGCAAAACCCAGGCTGACACTTAATAATAAACAAATACTATGTCCAAACAGTACTGTATGCCTACTTTGATTTTCCTCTAACAGGACAACTGGTCTGGACTGCGTAGTAGACTACTATAGTAACATGTGTAATTTTTTACATTTTGTGACAATATTAAAGGGACACTGTGTGAGATTTTTTGTTGTTTATTTCCAGAATTCATGCTGCCCATTCACTAATGTGACCTTTTTCATGAATACTTACCATCAGCATCAAATTCTAAGTATTCGTTATGATTGGAAAAATTGCACTTTTCATACATGAAAAGGGGGATCTTCTCCATGGTCCGCCATTTTGAATTTTCAAAAATAGCCATTTTTAGCTGCAAAAATGACTGTACTTGGACCATAGAAAATATTTGTTTATTACTGAGTAAATTTTCATGTAAATATCAAATGTGGCAATAGGCAGCCCAGTTTCAATAAACAGCATAGTTGCAGTACCTTTTTGGACCATTTCTTGCACAGTGTCCCTTTAAGGTTATACTTTTAAACTATACTATGCCATGCAACAGTTGACAGTTTGTCATTTGGGCTTGGCTTTTGAGCATGACCACCATCTCCTCCTTTCAACCCCATGGCCTTCACCGAGCTGGCAGGCCAGGGGAGTAGCAGCAAATTGTAGGCCCTAGCTATGTGCAATCAGCTCCAATGACTCCCCCCAACCATATATCAACACATATCAGACACTGTGAGGGCCCAATACTGTATATACAATGGGCCCTGTCACTCAGTCACGTTATCCCCCCCCCCCCCCCCCACCCCCCGGGACGTTTGCTAAGTCCCTCCAACATAAAGCTCCATCAACACCATATAGACATACAATCTTCCACTGCAGTTTACTCTCTTACTACTGTTTTGTTGTTGTAATTTTGTCTACTGCTGTTGAGTTTCTGTAGTGGTGAATTCAGGTAAATTGGGCCACTTTTTTTGCATATAAGTGAATGGCCCAAAATGGCCCAATTTACCTGAATTCCTCCCTTTGTCTTGAGCTGTGTATGAAATGTGCCCCACTATTGATCTGGTCAAGGGCACCTGTTCAACTTTCTTATTGACTTCATACACGCTAACACCTGTCTACACGAACATTTACTGCGTCTACACACCTGTGTCATCATCCATGGGCACGGGCACTCAGCTAGGGCAAACGTGGATGGATGACTGCGAATAGGCTAAACAGTGTTTATGTAAACTCATGCCTCACACAAACTACTTTATGGTTCAGTTTATACAGGAAAAAAGGATGAAGGGGGGAATCTATAGCACCATTATTTGTCAATATTGAAATTACAACCTTCCTCCCTACTACAATCTTCCCTCCCTTCAGCAGCGAGAGTGGACAGCCATTGAGAAACACACAGCGATGCTCTTCATGAGTGTGGGTTAGCAAGTCTGCTCTGCGCTTGCAATGGCTCAAGTGGATGAGAATGTTTTACTCGTAGTGTAGCCTACCTTTCGGCAGTATTGTAGACAAATGACAAAGAAATGCTTCAACTCTATTCAATGAAATTTACTATCATTTGACAGCAAAATTGATATCGCGATATAAATTTGATACATTGCACAGCCCTACAGTCTGCCTACCAAAGGTGTCACCGTGCCAGCATTCTCTTTACTTTAAGGGTACACTGTTACGATGTACTTACCTCATTGGGTAGAGTGGGATAAATGGTGTAAGCCTTAAAACATGTAATATCAGGTTATAACATGTACTAGTGTTGTAATCATATCAATGTATTTTTGTGTATCTACATACCACAATAAAAATGGATTATGACTGTTTTATGACACTTTGTTATAGTACTCAATTCTCCCAAGGAGGCAATGGGGTAGACAGAGGCCCAATGTACCCTCATGCTTGAAGTGGATGAATCCGTGCAACACTAGTACATGTTAATAGACCAGTAATTACACTGTAGCTAATGAGGTAAGTACACTGTTACTGCAAACCCTAATGTAAACTGTGACCCTGCTCTTTGACTGTCCATCCATGTGTGGCTGTGTGCATGCATGCAAGGTTAATTAAACGTGTGTGGTTTGGGGGTGGGTATTGGCAATGGGGGTTCACAATTTGATGTGCATCGCGACACACATGCCACAATGCAATGCCATCACAATGCATTGCAATCCATCTATTATTGCACTTCATTGCAATATTTACTTCAGTAAATGTGTAAAAATATAGCTTACTTTCCATTCCACACACGTTTTTTTTTTAACTTTTTTATTATCATTGGAAAATCGATTTGAATGAATCATGCAGTATAGCCTCGCGAGCCATCCTACGTACTTCCGCCAAAGGATTGGCTCCACTACTGTAGTATGGCCGTGCTTCTCTGTGGAGTGGCTGGAGCAGTAGAATTTTGATCGCAACGCCCCCCCAGAAAACAGCCAATAATCGAATACGCCCCCCACGTGGGGACGAAAGGGGAGGACGCTCATGACAATGATGTACACATCTGCGCCAGAGCCATTGGTCTGCGCTATGTTGTTGTTGAGTAACTGCCAGCGATTGGGTGAGAGGTGTCCAATAATTTCAAACCATAACTGAGTACAAACTTCCTGCTTCCTACAATCGCTTCAGAGCAAACAAATGCCAGACCATAAATACAAAATGAAATGGTAGTGGGTGGTTGACGTTTAAGGGCGTAACGCAAAAAAAAAAAAAAGTTTTTCAAATTCCTGAAAAACATGATGGATAAAAATTGGAAAAAAATAGAAAAAAATAAAGCACTTAGTGGTCTGTGGAATTTCACCTTATTTTTGCCATTTTTGGGAAAATGTGTCTTGCATCAACACATTGCATAGGCATGTCACACCGCAGGAAAATGGAGTCACACCACAGGGAATTCACTGCATTATGGCCATTTTAATCCTTTTGTATACATGACTGACATCTGAGCTCATGCTAACTTGATAATGATATTGTGTTTAATCTTAATATGTGTTTTCATTAATAAAAAAACTTTTTTTTCCTCCTATAAGAGCAGTCACACCACAGGACACCATAAAATGAACCTAAGCATTGCGTGACAGAAAGATTGCAATATGAAGACATATTAAGAGGTTAAGAGTCACCTTAAACTTCCACAGCACTCTCCAATAACTGAGGTACTGACTGGTTAGGAGCCAGTCTTTAAGACCCTTGTAGTTGGCCTTGCAGCTGCCCATTCACAAACATTGACATACATGTCACCCCACAGGACGCAATTTGTGTTACGAAATTGAACTTGTAGTTAATATTACTGTCTTGAGTTTTTTTCACATTCACATATCTTAATATAAAGTTAATATTTATGCAATCATGCCAAATGCTTCATACATTATTCAAAATGTTGTTGGTTAATTTATATATATATTATATTCCAGGTTTCATTAATGTTACAGTCACACCGCAGGATATTTGACATATAAACCTTTACATAAATCTTGCCAAAAATGTTTCTTCTCATCTAAGACTAATATGAAACATAATGTACCACAATCTTCTTTCATTGTCATTTGTTTTTTAAAGGAAAAACAACAGTTTTGTAGGTTTTTAACCAACGTTACGAAAAAACAAGGCGTCACGTCTCCCACCCTAATATTATGGGATGGTCAGGACCAGGCTACATGCAGTAGGCCTATATTGTGAAAATAAGTATCGCGATACATTGTCAGGACGATTTTTTGCACACACCTAGTGTGGTTACAGTTTTCTGTAACTTGTGTTACATATGGGTAAGTATGCAAGTACACAATTTTGCACGCTGCCACATGCAGATACACTAACAATAAATTGTACAATAACATGTTACCAAATGTGGTTAGTCAAGTCCATGGTTAATTTTAAAAAATCTGTATACACTAAATAGCAGTTAATAAACTAGACATTCTGGACTAACTAGTTCATCATGAACACCATGTGTAACACTAGCATGCAGTCATGTTAGCCACTATTACACGCCCAACTGTCTGTACTAGTGACTTAGTAGACGTGTTAAATCAATCATTTCTTAAGCATGTATTCACCACTGTCTTGTGCACAGCCAATAAGTCCTGCATTAATTATGAATATATTCGCAATAAGGACCTTTGTGTGCCCTTAACATGTGTCTTATAAATCATTTATACTGTCCGTAGATAGGCCTGTATGAGTTACGAACATCTGCGCCCCATTCACTATGATTTGATGCACACCTGACTGAAGAGACGAAACTGGTTTTCCTCACACACCCAAAGCAGCTTTCTTTCTTTCTTTTCCTTTCCTTTCCTTTTCCCCCTTGAAAGCTAGATTACACACAAGGGAGTGACTGCGGCTGGTTAGGGCACGGTCAAAGTGCAACTCGACAAGAATCTCTTTTTGTTACTTACTCAACATTCATCCTATTGCAATACTAATTTGTAGGCCTATGTTCTCCGTGTTTTCCCCTCTGTCTATACTTTTTTGGATTGTGCTTCAATTTACACTATACTTTTATGTAACTCTAAATATTATATGACTACACTTATTCTAGCTTGTGTGCATTTACATATTTGGCTAATGTTTGTTTTTATTTGGGGAAACAGCCTCTGTGGATGACAAGCGCAACATAACCTTGTATGGGAGGTCTGGCATGGTATTTCAATTGAGAAGGGGTCCAGGTGGTCTGCTTGTGCATCAAGACAATATTTGGTTCTATGTCTCCTTGGTTTCCTCAATGGATATGGTTCCTGCCCTGCCACAAGATGCTGTGCACCAGCCCCAGCAGAGTCATGATGCATTGGGTCAAAGGATTTCCGGTTGTGCAGCAGAGTCCACAGACTTCAATGTCGACCATGAATGAGACCATGGTGGATGGATTTGGTGGATGAGGTGGATATATGAAATCAGTGGTGTGGTTAGTCCTTTCAGATTATGGGGCAGAAAATTAGGCGCTGGTTAATCCAAGTTTATCAATTAATATAATGTGGAGAAGAAGAAAAAAAGTTTCCAATGGAGTCTAGGCACTCCATTTATTAAATTAAACGTCTACCATAATTTGATCATATCCAAGAAAAGGATGTGAAATTGTCCACACATAGAGGCTTCTGCTAATGCTGTCAAATCTTCTCTCTGTAAGGACCCCCAACTGTGTGCCCTGCCATTGTAAATACCAACAAAAATAATTCAAGATGGCTCCTTATCTATATTTTGCCTCAAGCCCCAAAATCAGTAGAATCGCTGCTGAGGACTTCCTTGGGTCTAAGTTGGACTGTTATACTGTATGTATGTAGAAAGAACAAACTCATACAAGTCAAATTGCATGTTCATGTGCACTTGGTTAATAAAAGTGGATTCTGATTCTGTTGCATATGGGCAACTGATTGTTGTTTCACTATAGCAAAGAAGGATCATCCAACATTCCAGGCTGCCTTCAAGTTAAGTTCTTTCTTTCGGTAAAAGAGGGTAGGGCATGGGGCTTCCTGAGCCTCTTACCGCAGTTGTGCAAATGTAGTCAATTGTCATGTCCACAAGTCATTTGCATGTGATCCATGCAATGCTCTCTCACTCACTCTGCCCGTGATCGCAGGGTGGATGTGAATCTGGAAGTGTGTGATAGTGTCTGTTCATGTGTGTGTGTGTGTTTGTACCTACATGTTTTAAGAGGTTGAGTAGCTCTCAATAGTGTGTGTGTGTGTGTGTGTGTGTGTTTATGTGCACGCCTGCCTATGCTCTGAGTCCATATGCAGTTTCTAATAGTGTCTGTGCACAGTAACGCAACAGCCTTGGAACATTAAGGTGAAATCCTATTGTGCCGGCAGTCATATGTAGAACATTTGCCCTCACAATTGAAAGTGTAACCAAATGAGGTCAAGTCAAGACACGTCTGGCATTGCACTGAAGAAGCACTCTACCAAATCTCACTTATTTTGGTGCTTAGGCCTACAGAGCACTGCCACAACTTGAGTGTAAATAATTGGACCCAGGGTTTCCCTCAACAACTTCCAACCATCAACTGCCACCTTGACTTGGTCTGAAAAGACAAAGATGCTGTGTTGCATGGAATGTATTAAGGAAAGGTTTTGTACCATACAGTATTTACAGTGAACGTCCACAACATCACCTTTCTAATCATGGTGTCACGTCTGTCATCTTCTGGGGGAATCACTGGGACTCAAACTCTCAGGGTACACCCAACTCTCCAACTGACAAATCAATCATTCATGGAAAAGTTGTCAAACGTGCAGTGACAGTCAGCAAAACACAACCACCCCACAGCAGCCCACCACTGGAATGCATTTTACTTCCAAGCCTCAGATCAGACTCAACAGATGGTGGAGCACAACAGGTGGAATGCAATGCAGCATCAACACCGCAACTTGAATGGTATGCGGCAGAAACCGAATGAATGAGTGAAAACTTATCAAAGTCGTCAACATTTCAGCTAGGGTCACATTCGCCTTGCTCACCAATTCCCAAAAAAAACACCAATGCAAATAGCAAATGAAAGAGTAATCCGTGTCTGTTTTCTACCCTTTCCACAATCGAAAAAGTTGTCATGTCAGACTTTTGTTTTGCGATATATTCGCTGTATTCCCATCGTTCATTGTTAACTTTGGAAGATGGGTGTATGTCAAAACTGTCACATCCAATAGAACCGAAATATTGGAGGTGCGTTCTTCTTCCATGGCACGCGCAAAGGGAACAACGAGCACGCACGACATGTCGCAATGTTTTGTCAGTGTAGGCGGCTCGTGGGGTAATTCGCATTACGTGCAACGATTTCGCTTTCAACCACACCGTGCAGACTAGTCCACATATATACACTTATGATATTGACATCGGAGAGCAAAATGTTCATCTAATCGACAGCACAACACTCATCTTTCTCTGACAGAGTACACGCACACTTCCAACAGCAACAGATGATCAACAACTGTCGTCGCTGCTGCTGTATCGTGCGTCTAGCTGGACAGCAGAACTACACGGAGCTCATCCCACAATCTATCTGAAAACACCACAACTTAAAAACAAGCTTGTGAATAAGTACCTTGACCGTGATCTGCGACGGAGAATCGGACATGTCTTGTTCAAATTCAGGAAGTTCTCCTGTTTCCACTTTCCTTTCCTCCTTTTCCTTGAAGTAACCCTGAACAAAAAACACCCACGTCCGAGTCCTGGGCTTGGATTAGGTTACATTCGCACTGCAAAGAATGTATTTTTGGGTGTTTTGTTAATCCATTTTGCGTAGTAGCTGTCAAAGGCGCATTCAACTTCTTTTGTTTTTCCTTGGCGCTTGGTGTGCTGAGCGCTACATTTTGGCGTGGCGATGGTTAATTTCTTCCTGGAAGACTTCTCTGTAGAAGGCAGTACAACGCAGTCCTCATTGATTTGGATGCGTTAGTGTCGAAATGACGTGAATTCCTAGCACCGAGAGCAGCCCCTTAAAGGCAACACGACTCAGGAAATAGCCGATCATGTTTAACATTGTGGGTGTAGCCAAATACAACCGTGGTCAACAGCAGTGTCTAGATCAGTAATGGTAGTATTCTCATGAGAGCGTTTCGTAGGACCACGGCGGGCTGGGCTGATTCAGAATCAGGAGGATATTGACCAAAGCGTCCCACGCCGTCTCACTCCCCGACGTGTGGACGGTAAATGAGGAATTTGGGTTAGCGCGCACATTCAAGTTCAGATAGGGAACGAGTTTCCAAAAGGAGGAAAGAGAAACGACAACAAACACTTTAAAGTTTGTATAAAGGAACAACATAATCAAGAACCTTCTAATGCTTTCCCAAGACAACATAACGCAATTTTGGGTTTACATTAGGCTATAGGCTACTGTGCCTATATTTTATTGGCCTAATGTGTAAACTTGTATATAAAATAACTTTTATTTTACTCCTGAAGGAGAGAACCGAGGTTGGCTGCATTTTTTTTCTTGGATAGAAGATTTCACTAATTAGTTTTGCCACCTGTGTGGGTCACGGTTCAATCATATGGGCTATGTGGTGGGGTTTTATGAAGCTGGTTAAATTAAGCTGAGATGCCTAAGTATCATCATCATCATCATCACCGTCGTCGTCGTCATCATCATCATCATCACCATCATCACCTGTACCAATGATAATATTCTATCGAGGTTGTGTTCAGTGGTCTTGTCTTCAGCTGTCTTGTTCCTTTTTGGGACTAGTATGCCCTCTACTGGAAATAAAGTAAAAACATTCTAGCCAACGGAACACTTTGAAATAGCTAGGAAATGAACACCATGCAATGCAAAATTTCTTTTCATTTCAGTGTGCCTAATTAGGCTGTATGATCTTTCTATTTTTGTTTATTTGTTCTCTCTGAATCAATTGAAGCAACTGTACTTTCGAGCTAAATGAAAGCAAACTGCATGCAGATATTGCGTTGTGTTGTTTGGTGAAAATTGTGGAAGTTGTCAGTAGTGGCTTGATGAAAAGTCAGTGGGAGGGTCACAAATGGGGTCCGGTGTCCATGGTCCGGGGGGTTGGGGGGTATTGGTGAAGGAAATTCCAGAAAATTAGACATCACTGCCAGTCCATATAGGCCTTACCACCAGTATAGGCCTAATTAAAGGCTACATTAGGCTACAGCTAGTCCAGTACAGGTATGCAGAATAGTCGCCAAGAGGAATAGCCACCTTTCTTATATGTGAGCCACAAAAACAACATTAGGCTACTTTGTTTGGTGCGTCACCAGGTGGCGGCACTTCACCACCCGTGGGACAGCTAATGCGCAAGAGTATTGTACCATCTACAGGCCAATTGTGTGAGTTGCGTTTTTGCTTTAGTTAAAGGGCTCAGTGGTGTCTGAGTGTCATCGACGCAGACATCCAAACTATGAAGATAGCCATATGATAGGCCTAACAGAACTAATAGCTCAATTGCCAGGTTAGTTACATGGAGCTCATTTGAAACAGAGCAAACGTTGCGTTGTTGGCTATGGAGTGTGCCTAACTGCACGGTCATCGTTAAAATTGTGGGGTTTTGACAGGCCTTCTGTAACTAGGCCTACATTAATAACAAAAATATTGCATTTTTATTCACTTTGACGATAGACTAACTAAATGTAGACTAAAATGTAACTAAGGCCTAATTTGGATAATTAGATTCACCCAGTTTCGCTTTCGTTTCATCACTAGTTGGAGAGTGGAAAGCGGAAACGGGAACTTAAAAACAGCGCACCATTTACAACATCCAGCACTGCTAGGAGTCTTGAGTGAGAACTGTCCACACAGGTGCGGTTGCGATGATGTCTGAGGCAACATTTATTAAAAAGTTGTGTAGTAACAATGGATCCATGCGTTACGACGATTTGGTCAACGGGCTGGCAACAGATATCTTTTTAGGAGACGGATATGTTGCCTTCAACGATGACACGAGCTGTCTTGAAAATAGCGACATGTTTTTAATAGACCAGTCCACAGGCGACAAAAGGGTCATCGCCAAAACCAAAGTTCGTGTGTGCAAGGCCAGAGATTGTGTAGCTCCAGGCTGCGTGAATTTGCACCTTTGCAAGAAGTTCCTGTTGGGAGACTGTCCGTTTGGTAGAGGACGGTAAGTTACTGTAACAAAACTTAACTGTGTGCCACCTGCATACAGCTAGGCCTAAACATAACAGTGACACAATAATGGAACAATGTTTTGGCCTAGCCATTAATATTTGACTTTGACTGACCTATTGTCATTCCTACTGACAACAACAACATAGGCTACTTCAGCATAAGGACAAGAAGATTAACCCGAAATGATGTCGGTCCTTAATTTTGATATTGAATTATGCTTAGTCATGCAAAACTCAGCAGCACTAAAGATCATATTTTGCCATCGGATCTGTGGAATGCGTCATTTACATCTCAGTTTACACACCGAGACACAGTATCTGTTTGTCCTTTTCAGAAAACCATGTCGGTTTGGTCACGACCTCATGTCACCGCACAACGCTCAGGTCCTGGGAGCCTCCAACCTCTTATTGCTGGACAGGGCTGAGCTGTGTGTTCTGCTGATGCAAAATGACACCTCTTTTCTGCCACCGGTAAGCGCCTTGCTGTGCAAGCAAGGCCTAATCCCCAAGCATTTCTTCCTTTTTAGCCATTCTCCACCTACATTCTTCTTCCGTACAGGTCAAACCAGTCATATGAAGCTGACAGTTCAAGTTCAGGTTATGTTCTTGCAGACAGTGCATTCAAACCCGAAGGTGGATTTTGTTTGAAGTAGGCCCATTGCCCTGAGCTCCAGAAAAGTAGGGAGCAGATGCAAAACAGCTGCCTTTGGACCAGGAAGGAAAACATCAGTTGTTATGTAAAGGGCCGATGGTAGGCCTACTTGGTGAACAGGAGAATTGTTCATAGCCTGCAAAGTTAATCAGCAAGCATGTTTTAAGTTAGGCACTTAGCTGCCTAAACACAGAAGTTGCGGTGTAGGCATTCTACATCTAGTCACATGAGCTTGGTCGTGTTATAATTAGAAGATGGCATTGGCCTATCATGTAATAGATAGGCCTACTGATGGAGAGACATGGAGACAGACATGCATTATCTTGGAAAGCATGGCAGTTCCACTCTGGGGTGGATTGTAGTGGACATAAGAACAGAGAGGACACCTACTACAAATGATTTCCAGCTATTGTGTTATTTTGAAAGCTGTTGTTTTTCATTTCCTCTTAAGCCACTATGTCACAAGTACCCTTAATTCAGACAACACCAACATTAGATTTAATGTAATACTGTATGACTTCGGGTTAAGTTAAACTGCAAAATGAGTCCCATTGTTGTCAATGAACTAAACACACACAGTCTCCACGTCTCTGCTTCTCTTGCTCTTGTCCTCGAACTTCCATTTCCTTCCCTTATTTATCTGCATGATCATGTACTCATACACATAACACATCTTGTTCATAAAATATCCCTCTGTCCCTTTGTCTCTCTCTCTCTCTCTCTCTCTCTCTCTCTCTCTCTCTCTCTCTCTCTCTCTCTCTCTCTCTCTCTCTCTCTCTCTCTCTCTCTCTCTCTCTCTCTCTCTCTCTCTCTCTCTCTCTCTCTGTGTACACACACACACCTCTTACTTCTGTACTCTCCAACTCTACCATTGAGTCTCACATGTGTAACCTGTGTGTGTTCAGGTGTGCTACAACTACAACAATGGGCCGGGCCAGTACGGCAGGTGCGAGGAGGCTGAGGGGTGCCGCAGACTGCACATCTGTGAGAGGTGAGTTCTATCAGAGACAGCGGAAAAGTTAGAGACGAATCAAGTGCTTCCCGGGATCTATGTAACATCAGATGAACGCCCCTTTAGGAGACCAGTGTAATGGAGGCAAACTAGCAGAGTTGGCGTGGAACGTTGGTAAACCTCCCTCCCAAAGCCTCATACAGTGTCGATGCCGTAGGGCTGGGGGACTGGTCCTTTAGTCCAGCGGTATCGTACTGTGCCTCCCATTTCCGAACCGATGTACTTGACGAGGTCACACGTTCGCGCCCCGAGGGGGACGAACAGGTGAAAGATTACCTCCGTCACACCAGCAGAGGTTGAAAATAAATTCCCTTAGCGCTATAGATGCTGATAGTGCACATCTTATGCAAGCCGCCACCATACGCCACAGAAAGAGAGGAAGAAGTAGAGGACAATGCCCCTCAGTAGAGTAGAGTAGTTTATTTGTCACATACAATGCCATAACCTTGATTACAGTGTGTAGTGAAATCACTGGTGGTGAAACTTGTGCAGAAATCATAAAAAAAAATGTGAACTTAAAAATACACACCTCAAATAAATAAGCAGTATAGAAAATGTCCATAGATGTGTCGTTCGACGCAAAAGTTGGAGGCGTCGCTTAAACTGGAAGCGGACAGCTGTGCAGTGTCCGGTAAGCTCCTGGATAGATACGAGGTGGCCTAGATGACTCTGTGAATACATCGTTGGTAGCAAAACGGCAGGCTCTCACCCCACAGTGCTCTCTGTGATGGTCTCCATTCAGCTGGTGTCCGTGGACCTCTTGTAATCTTCCCTCTGTAGTGCAAGGCCTGTCGGGCTGATATCTCTTCTCTCCCAGGCCGGTTGGTATGCACATTCTGAGACCGAACTTGAGCATGAGCACACTCCTTTGCATTTTGGTTTGATTTATCTTTCTACGAGACCAGTCATTTCTCCACCTTTTTGAGCAAGCGCCCCTCTGACCTAATCATAAGCCTTCCAATGCCCCCTTAATCTCATCATAAGCCTGCCAACGCCCCCCTTAGTTTTGAAAAATAAAAAATGCCCTCCAATGGGAACTAAGCCCTGCCCCCACTCAGCTGTATCCCTGTTTCAAGCCCTAGCCCCTATTGCTCTGTATGAAGGGACAAATTGGAGGGGGTAGGGGTAGAAATCAGGAATGGGATTTGGCCGTTCTGTCCTTACTGTACGTACAGCAAGTCACTCAGGAAAAGACTGTCGCATACATCTTGCGTCGTGTTAGAAAGTGAAGGTGAAAGTGTCCCGTACCTAATCCTCGATTATTCAGTGTCAGTAACAGCGTCATGTAAATTGTCACAATTATCTTAATCATCAAAAGGCGCTGGCCACGGGCTGCCAGCTAAATCTAACCTATAGCTTTAGACACCTGTGGGGAGATCTGTTGCTGTTCCTAATCCTTTATAAATCACTCTCGTGAGGTAAGTGCGTCCTCTTAATTAAGGAACACTGGGACACCTCTGATACCGCGACTCGGATTGGATCACAGGAAGAACTAGAGCAGATGGAGTACTTGGTTTAACCTGAGCAGGGGCGCTGACAGCTTTGCCTCGGCCAGTACAAAGGCATCTTGAAGGCCTCCTATCTCATTTCTACGTACTTGACTTGAGCCCTTTGCCCTCCCTTGGGTAGGGGTGCGTGATGTGGGCAAACAAAATCTATATAATTTTTAGGATCTTAACAATCACAATATTTTGACCACATCTTTAAATAATACTTGCTTAACGATTGCCATGATTACAATGACTGAAAGAATAATTGCAGTGACACAAGTTTTTAAGAAAAAGTCAATGTCTTCAGCCCTTTTCCAGGGATGCCGGGGTGAAATTGGTCAGGGGGACAGATTTCTTCAAGGCAGACTTTAGCATTAGGCTTACACATGAAGCCTGAAAATGATGAGTCAACACTGTATATAATGAAGGCTTTTACATAAGAAAAAGAAATGGCATTGGTACCAGTTCATTATTTCAAGCTTGCTGGGGTATTTGGTGTTGTAATTCGTCCTGTGGCCCTTCACACGTATCTCTGGTATCTCTTCAACCTTAGTTTGAATTTCCCCTCTAGGAGATGGGGGTCTAAGGTTGCATCTGCCCCCCACCTTGTCCTGACATCTTCCGTGCTTCTTCTAAACTTTTTTTTAATACATATGTGGAGGATTTGGTTTTCTGTGACATGATCTGGTGACACCCAGGCTGTTTTACGGATTGTCTTGTGGGGGAAACACTCCCTCCTATTACTGGGTAAAGACTTGGGTCCCTCATTTTGGGCTCCAATCTTTGTGTTAAAATCCTCCATTAGAATGATGGGGTCCCTGTTTCCAATGTCATTGAGAATCATCCTAAATGTCTCCTGCCAATGGCAGTTATTTTCAATAAAATGGAAGAAACGTCTGGTGCCACACGGATGTCCGAGGACTCTGATGAAGACGCATGTCGAGGCGTTAGTCTAATTGCACTGAAAAAATAAACAACAGAAAATAGACATCCGTGTGGCACCAGATTATTCTTCCATTTATTTATGATTTAGTCCTGCTCTGGTTGCACTGGATTGCCACTTTGGAAGCGCGGAGTATTTATTTCCTTTGTTCGGCCCTTACCTTCTCTCATCACTGGGTGCATCCCAATATGTGACCTTGCCTCCTCCACTTGTGCTTGTCTCCTGGCCCCTCCTCCGTGGAGAAAACGATAAAGTTTCCCAGCTGTCAGCCTCGCCACAACAACTTTTGAGGGACTCTTTTTCATTCACCATCCCAATTGCAAATGAGAAAAAGACTTTACAATTGAGCTTTTGCAAGATATTGAAATATAATGCTGTTGTCAGTGATGTCATCATGACGAGAAGCAAGTGGAGGAGGCAAGGTCGCATGTTAAAACGCACTCACTGTCTTTGTTTTCTAGGTACCTGAGGGGTGACTGTTCCTGCCCGCGTGCCCATGACTTCCTCGAGCCCCACCCCCTGCGTACGCTGCAGGACCGTGGGGTGCCCATGAGTCTCATGGTCTCCATGAAGGACATCTACTCCAACATTGAGGCCATGAGGGGGCGCAACAGAGGCAGGCCTCCGCCCTCGTCAATGAGCGCTGGGCCCGGTGCTCGCAACCATGCTGGCAGAGGAGGTGTTGGTGGTGGGAGCAACCAGGCTGGTGGGTGCAGGCCTCCAGAAGCCACAAGAGGTACTGCAAGTGTTATTCACTGTAACCATGGGTGCAGTTACATGCAAGGAATATTCTGTGTGTCGCAAGGCAGTATTTGTAATGTTACTGAACTTGTTTTACACCGAATACTGACAATACTCCATTTGAAATACCCCACTCAGTGCATGCTCTAAATACCTACAGAAGAGATCTGGTGTGATTTAAATCAACATCTCTGTTGTTTGAGGTTTACTAGATGTTGGAGTTTTGCTTGCACATTCACACTTTAGTTGGGGGTTTTGAACTGGCTTGTTGGCTGGGGTGGAATTTTGATTTAATTTTCAATCGATATTACCATGTTGGTCATGGTTTTGCTATTTCTTTTACAGACAAAACTGAGATCTGCTTGTTCTTTGTGAAGGGACACTGTAAACACGATGGTAAGTTTAAATGGACCATTTGATCATTTGTGGCTGTAAGGCCAGGGACATACTCTATGCAGGATACGGGTGCGTGAACGTGTTGCCATGCAAACTTTGTTAATGTTGCGCGTGGTAGTCTCAATGTACGCAGATGAATGCGTACGGTGCAATATTGACAAAACCGGGAGGGCCGATCCTTCGAACTTATATGTTGAGGTCGAGATGGATTCAAACAATGATGGAAAACATTAATGAGAGCCCCGTTGGCTATCTGCCCCCTAGATTATGCCTCCAGTACTGTGTGAAGTGCTCCAGTCATCCTGAAGCAAGTATGTTTAAGTATGTCGCACACAGAAAACATGTCCCTGGCCTTGGAGTAAAGCAGAAAGCTTTAAAATTATCACAGTAATTCCATGCTGAATGATATTTTTTGTATTTGAATGTGTTCTTTCTTTCTTTCTTTCTTTCTTTCTTTCTTTCTTTCTTTCTTTCTTTCTTTCTTTCTTTCTGTCTTTCTTTCTTTCTGTCTTTCTTCCAGACTCCAAGTGTTACAAGGCCCACTCTGCTCTGCCGTACCGTTGGGAGGTGTGTGATGGTCAATCTTGGAGTCCACTGGCCGATAACGAGAAGATCGAGGAGGATTACTGCAACCCAGCCAAGATCTACAGGTAGGGAGGACATTTTGATTTCATAGGCAGCCGTCAATGTTAATTGTGAATGGACTTTGTGGACATTCCCGGGTGCTGTTTGGTGTGACATTTGGTGAAGATAGTGTGTCAAGCCTGTGTTAATCTGAGGAAGACCTCAGGCCATTTGCCAACAAGTAAATAAACAAAAAAATAACAAAAATCTGAGGATTGTGCAATAAAAAAAAACATTTATACCATTCCTTTCAGTGGTTTGACACTGGTTTTGTCTAAGCTTGGTTTTAGTATGACTGTTTGTTTATATTTTCCACATTGAACTCCTCTCATTCTGAACCCCCACTAGCATCCTAGAAGGTCATGGCAGCCAATAGACATGTGGATCAGAGTCTTGCATTATGTCATGATACCAGGAAAAGAATCCTTAAGAACTCTTCTCTCCTCTCCTTTCTCTCATTGGTCCGCGGTCAGTAAGGGGGTGGAGCCGGTGTGCTTCGACACGATGACGCGTGGCTTGCGTCGCGTGCGGCGTCTGTCCACCGTCTCGTCTGTGCTGCAGCCCACCTTCGTCCTCACCACCCAGTGGGCCTGGCACTGGGAAGACGAGCATGGGAACTGGATCCAGTACGCCTCCGCAGTAAGGAAAATCAAGCACTAATATGGTGCTTATTCATATGGGATAGCCAACTACTTATATGGCCGGTCATTTAGGCCTGGGCGAAAAATTGGTTCAAACTCTGAATCAAGTTGTGGTACCAAATTGATACTTTTTTTGTCTGAAGATTTTTTTTCTACCCTATCCCATACAGATACATTTAAAAAAATGTGGATATCTAATAACAGGGAGCAGCTACTTTGTTTTGGGAGGTGAATTGAGTTTTTATTTGAAATAATTTTTTGAAGGTGAATCACTCTGCCCCACTGTCATTTCCAGTACACCACGAGCTACTACAAGTAATAGGCCTATACTTTTTCCTTTCCAGTATGCCACCACAGTTGGGGATAAAAATAGCACTAGAAAAATTGAATTGGTAAGATTTCAGCAATATACTGTAAGTCCATCTATCCCAATTATGTGTTGTCAGGCCGGAGGACACAGTTTTGCCTCCATAACGAGTGAAGACCTGGAGCAGAAGTATCTGCAAGACCCCAATGCAGTGATGGAGTTTACAGCGGGCTCCCAGACATATGAGCTCAGTTTACCAGGTAACTAGCAGCACACACCACAGTCTGTTCAACTGCAGGTAGTAGAGCAGGGGTGGGCAAACCTCTCTGTTTCAGGGCCACATACACGTGAGTGGAGGACTGCATTTTGTATCAGCAGGTATATTCTCCGTTTACAAGGTAACTAGCACATTCCGATCTGTGCAGCTGCAGATAGTGACTATCTATCTGAGATACCATGGCAACCAGGGATGCGTTTCTTGAAAGTGTAGTTGGTAACCAGTTAGCAACTTGGATAGTTGGCAATGATAAATTGCATCGCAAACAACAAATTAGCAAACGTAGTTAGTAACTATGGTTTCGATAAACACACCCCTGGTTAGGACTTACCGGTATATACAACATATCTGATGGCAGCCTTGTGCTAACATTCCAATCAGGGTTTATCACTAACGCTGTTGGTGTGGAGACGCCAGGTCAGTGACCTTTAACAAAGAACTTTGGACACACATAGTAGACACAGAAGAGAAGAACTTATTGGTCAAGTTGTGGTGCAACCTCATGTCAGGTGGTTCAGACAGTCACCTGAAAATATAATGAATTTGACAAATCAAAATGACTTGATATGTGTGTGGTGGTGTATTTCACACAAAATCTCTCTTTTAAATATTTTGTATACAAAGGGAGAGGAAGACTTTTAAGCCCACCCTGCTATGACCAAATACGATTCAGACAAACAAAACATGACATGCAAGGTAGCCAATATTGTAAATGTAAAGTATTTCAGTACTACTTATAAGTAGAAGAGAAAATTCTGTATAGACCTACGTGTTATGTCATCATGACAAATGCTAACTTGGTCACGTCTTGTGCAGATATGATCCAAACCAACAAGCGTTACGGTACCAAGAAGCTGGTCAGGAGGCGACCTGTGTTTGTGTCTGCTGCCGATGCTCAGCAAATCAAGACCAGGTAAATCTCTCCTCTCATCCTCTCTTTCCTCTCTCCTCCTCGCTAAATCTCCTCTCCTCTTCTCCCCTCTCCGCTCCGCTCCTCTCCTCTGCTCTCCCCTCCCTCTCTCTCCTCTCTCTCCTCTCCTCTCCTCTCCTCTCCTCTCCTCTAATCTCCTCCTCATCCTCTCCTCTCCTCTCCTCTCCTTTCCTCTAATCTCCTCCTCAACCTCTCCTCTCCTCTCCAGTCACCCTACACACTTTGTTAATTTGAAGGTTTCTCAGAGAACTTTCAGGTGGATCATAGGAGAACCTACAATTTCTCAAAGGAACCCTACACATTAAAAATGGCAGACATTAGAGATAACAGCTAATGTAATCATTGCTTGTATGTCGGGTGTTGGGCTTTCCATGATCAGGAAATTAAAGATGTGAAGATTAGTGTGTGTGTGTGTGCGTGTCTGTGTGTGTGCATGTGTGCCTGTGTGTGCGTGTCTGTGTGTGTGTGTCCATTTTTTTCATGTGTCTGCATCCAACCACATGCACAAAGGAAGGTGTACATGTTTTTTCACTCATTCAGTGACAGGAAATGAATTAAGCTGAAGTGATTTTATTTGTGTCCTATTTATAACCTGCTTGTGTGTTTTCCTTTTTTGTGTTGTTCCCCTTGACAGTAAAAAGGCACCCAATCGATCCAACTTTAAAGCAGTTCCATCTCACTGGGACCAGGCCCAGACACCCGAAACTGGATACAAGGTAGACTACTTAATTACATAATATGCAGACCCAAAGACGCAGACACTGATAGCAGAAACTGGATATAAAGTAGGCCTGTTCACATAATGTGTAGACTTAAGACTTGGATACAGATATCAGAAACTGATACAACCTGGACTTATTAATTTACAATACTGTTGCATATTGTACAGCTGTAGAGGTGGGCACCACACGGTCAAAGGTTGAGCATCACACGGTCACACAGTCAAAGCTCTGACTCAGTTGGGTAGTTGTATCACACTTTTTATTGAACTAGAGGAGTTGTGCTTTTTATATAACACAATATTACAGACCTTACCTAAAATATTTAGTGCGTGTAACATAAAGAAATCTTTTTTCAGATTCTGTCCATTTTTAGACTTAGCAATTGCCTTTTTAATGTAATAAATATGCTGACGTTTGTGTAAACAATTTTTTTATATAGGTTTTTGGTCAGTGTAGTGTTGGAAAATGGGAAGGGAATATGTTATTGGATAATCTCAGTAATTGCTAAATTGTTTATGGGGCTATTTTAAGATATTTGAAGTACAGACTGTAATTTTTAACAGTATAATACAGTATAAGCTGTTGTACTGTATATATTTGAAACTGTTTTAATCTGGCTTCTCTTGTGCAGAGAGTGGCTGTGCAAAGTGGATCGAGTGAGTACAGGGAGATACTAAATCTCTTCAGCTCCACCATGCGGGGAGTCAACATCGTCTCCATTGAGAGGATCCAAAACAAGTCACTGTGGGAAGTCTACCAGTGGTATGTATACCATGATAGATATATTTATTTTTTATTTTATTTATCATTTGTTAGTTTTCCTGTATATCGGTATTATTCTCACATCCATAATGGTTACTTCTCATGGTTGTTGTGAAGGGGAATGGACCTTTCTATAGCCACTCTCTAAAACCATCAACTGACCAATCAATAAAATGGTAACTATGCTAAGTCAGTCACAACAAACTGACCACTCTATAGAGATGGGTGGTATTTGTAAATCCGATAGGAGGTATCCAACGACTTTGGAGGCTTCGGAGTGAGATTCTCTCCATCTCCAAAGCCCACGATGAAAATTGCAGGTGTGGTTTGAAACAATGTGAATGACCTCGCTGCCAGTTAAATGACATGAATTAAAATAGAATTTGTTTATTCTGAGCCAGCCGTGATGGCTAGCAACAATAACAGCCAGCTTTCCACAATGCACCTAGCCGTCACTTGAATTTTAAGGTATACTGTGCAGGAATTTGTCAAAAAATGTACTGCAACTATGCTGCTCATTGACACTGGGTATTGCCAAATTCGGTCTTTTCATCAAAGTTTACTAAGTAATAAAGTAATATATTCTAGTATGGCCCAAGTACAGTCTTTTTTGCAGCTAAAAATGGCTATTTCTGGAAATTCAAAATGGCGGACCATGGAGAAGATCCCCCTTTTCATGTATGAAAAGTGCAATTTTTCCAGTCATAGTGAATACTTTGAATTTGATGGTGGTGGTAAGTATTCATGAATAAGGTAACATTTGTGAATGGGTAGCATGGATTCTAGAAATAAACAACTAAAAATCTCACACAGTGTACCTTTTAAATTTAAAGCAACGTTACACAGTGTGTTATTGTGCATTGAGTGTCAATATTATGTGTGTCATAATAAAAAAACAACTTACCAAGAGTCATGAAGATGCTGACCCAACATCAAACAATAGGTACAGCCTGCAACCCTACACGGGTTTGTTACAACCATTTCCACATAACTGCTGCACTTGTCCACTCTGCAAACAGAAATGGATAATTGACCTTTCTGTGCTTGTGTACTTTGGCAAACAATTGATATATGATACCTTACATTTCCTACATTTAACTGCATAAAACTTCAATCTGGAAGTCATTGTATTAGTACTCTTTGCAAGAAGAGTCATAATATTAGTTCTCCTTGTGCTCTATTCTGGCGTCTTTCACAAGACAACACCCTGGAGACCTATTTCACTCTGCAAAAGAGTGGCCTGCACACTGAGTATAAAAGTATTTTGGTTACACTTTACTTTACGGATCGCTAATTAGGTGGTAATTTCATGTTAATTTCATAGTTATTTCATAGTTATTTCAGGGTAATAACTGTTTGTTTTTAGTAACAACAGCAAAATAACCATACAGTTTCCAGTGCATTGTGGTGACACCCTGATGACTCGCAGCACGGTGACACTTTGTTGACACACACACACACACACACACACACACACACACACACACGCGCACGCACTAGAAACTGTATGGTTATTTTGCTGTTGTTACTAAAAACAACAGTTATTATCCTGAAATAACTATGAAATAACTATGAAATTAACATGAAATTACCACCTTATTAGCGATCCGTAAAGTAAAGTGTTACCAGTATTTTTTTTATCCTATACCTTGTGCACACCACTCTACACTACCTACTACAGTTGTCTGGCAACTGATAGCTACTTTTGTGGATGTGTGCATCTGAACTTTCCATCGACTGCGGAAGATTGTGAGTGGGTTGAGCCAGGTATCAATGTTATCAATGACGTCTATTAGTAATGGACCGCTGACGTTCGATTTATTCTGAAGTATAGAGGTCAGTGATTGTAATGTCTGTCTGCCTGCCTGTCTGTCTGTCTGTGTGTCCACCCACAATGCTTTGGGACACCTCTAGTGACTGGCCCACACACACACACACACCACGTGGCTACCTTTGTCAGCGGCCAGGATTCTATCTCTGACTGCCCTTCTTGTTCTGCCTGTTTTAATTGTCTGAATTAGGCAAAAAGAGCAGATGAAGAAGAGCAACGCTGGGAGAAACGTCCTGGAGAAACAGCTATTCCACGGCACCGACTCCAAGCACATCGACGCCATCTGCCATCACAACTTTGACTGGAGGATCTGCGGGACCCACGGCACAGCCTACGGCAAAGGTCAGTCTCTGTTTTAAGAGATATTTGTAAAAATCTCCATACCTAGCGTTTTTTTTAGCTGTGTGCAGTGTTTAACCAGATCACACCGCACTCTTGATTAAAAGGTGCCAAACATAAACAAAAACTGTGTAAAATTGAAAGAAAAATGTCTGCACACTTAAATCCCCTTTGTGTTCTTTTTAATAATAGGCCAAGCTTTCAGTCTACTGACCTGAGGAAGGTGAGGAAAGTCAGTAGACTGAAAGCTTGGCCTATTATTTAAAAGAACACAAAGGGGATTTAAGTGTGCAGACATTTTTCTTTCAATTTTAAGCTGTGTGCAGGGCACGCAACTTTATATGCTACTATTGTAAGTTGGTTGACATTGACAGTCCTGGAAACTGAGGGTTTGCACGTGAAGTTGGTCTGTTGGTGTTTTACTTTTCATCTTGATTGGTCAGTGTACACTGTATGTGTTTTTGGCTATGCTTCATGTCCAGAGTTGGCACCACCTATGGAAAAGGTCAGTCTCTGTTTTGAGAGCAACTGTTAAAAACTCAGTAGCCTGTATTGTGTTTTTTTTTGCTGGTCTTTTCTTTCAACTGTTTGGTTGTGATTTGGCTTTGGTGTGGCATCATTTCACGTGAAATCAGACACTTTGGGGCCCGACCGACACAGATTTTAGTAAAAACTTAGAGAAAAAGCAGAACTGCATGAATCTGGCACTTATACAATATTACGGGAGAAACTGACATGAAAGTTAAATTAAGAGGATAAGAGACCTTGATTATGTCAGTCAAGTTAGGCCATTTAGTTCAATTTAGTCAATTAACGGCAACTGTCATATTCTGAACTTTTCACAGAGGCAAAAGAGTAGATGGTCCCCAAAATGCATTTTGTGTCCGCCCATCTGTCAACGGTCAGTGCCTGTGTGAATACTGAGTTAGTACCCTAGAAACCATGTGCAGGGCACAAAACTCTACACTGCTATTGTACGTCAGCTGTTTTGTCAGACGTGTTTGTCAGATGGGTTTGCAGATGATATGTTTTTTTGCTTTGTTTGTTTGTTTTTTTAATCCTCAAACACCACAGTTCACACCCAACTGCATGCTTTGCTTGGCTTTGCTTGGCTTGTCTTCCCTTCATGTTTGCTTAGCTTTGCTTTGCTTTCATTTTAGGAAGCTACTTCGCCCAAGACGCAAAATACTCGCACCTCTATACCGTCATGTCCTCTGGCAGAACGATGTTCATGTGTCAGGTTTTGGTTGGAGATTTCACCCAAGGAAGCGCAAGCTACCTTCGCCCACCTTCCAAGGACGGCGGGCAGACTGTCTTCTATGACAGCTGTGTGGATAGTGTCTCTGACCCAAGCATATACGTCATCTTTGAGAAGCACCAGGTGTACCCGGAGTACCTTATACAATATGTAGAAGACTTGGGATCTGGTTCATCTTTGCCTGGGCCAAGGTCTGTGGTTAGCAAGCCATTGACCTCACCCCAGACATCCACAACAGCTCCTGGTTCATCCGGTGGACATCCCAGGGTTAGGAGTTCTTCGACCAGCTCAGTGCTCAGGTCAAGACCAGGCTTGGCCTTAGCCCGTCAGCTACACCAACCACAACCTCGATCATTTCAAACTCTAACGACTAAGTCATCCTTTGCACAACCACCATCCTCGGCATCCGATTCAGTCAGTGTGTATCCCAGGGTGATGAGTGGTTCACCCAGCCCACCTCGTAAGTCAAGACCAAGTCTGTCCTTAACTGATGGACCTAAACTACAAACAGCATCATCCAATCAACCTCATGACCGAAAGCTTTCCTCTGGAATCGGGGTTGGCTCCTCAAACTGCTCCTGCGGTTCCCAAAACGGCCTCAAGGCATTGACATCAGCATCAACTCAGCCCAGTGTCCCTCCCAGGGTTAGCTCACTTCTGAAGCCAAGGCCAAGTCGAGCTCAATCCAAACTGGTTGATTCCTCCACAGCTTCAGTGTCGTCTGTCGACCATCCCAGAGTTATGAGTTCTCCAGACAATTCACTTCACATATCAAGACTAAGTCTGTCCTTTGATCATGAGCAACAACCACAGAAAGCACAGTCATTTCAATATCTAATGAATAAACCCTCAGCCTCTGCCCAGCAAATGACCTCTGAGGTTGATTCACAGAGTGCCAATACCAAGGTTTTGAACCCTTCAGTCGGATCCCTTTACAAGCCAAGACCAAGTTTGGCTAGATCTGTTCCGTCTTCCCTAGTTGGGTCTTCTGTCGCTTTGGTGTCCTCAAGGGACCATCCCAGAGTTATGAGTACTTCCGTCCTTCAGTCAACCTCACCTGTGCAGTCTCAACAGCAAGCACTTATGTCATCAACTGGCACTGGCCAAGACCTTGCCCCAAGACCCTCGCTTGGTCCATCACTCAGCCACCGAGACAGGCTAAAGAACTTAGAGAAGGACCTTGAATCTCTAATTGACAGGTTGACCAGCTGAAATGCAACAGTCTGATACATTTTAAAAATTTTGATAAATTGATTGTATTGTTTACATTGTATACATTGATTGTTGTTGTTGATTTTTGTAATTCTGTGGCCTAAATCACAACAAGAACATTTTTTAAGCACAGTAGAAATACAGAATTTTTAAGGTTGACGTTTTTATGCAATTCTATTGGTTTTATTGTTGTTATTCTTAATTTCTTTTCTCTAGATTCAAGGGCTTTGAAGCGTATGTTTAGAAAATAAAGCTATTTTTACTCAATTATGGTGTGAGCGATTACTGTAATTATGGTTTTGTATTTGTTCATCGTTTTACAAACCCTCTCAGTCTGGTCTGTTTTTTGATGATCTTTAAAAAAAACATTGCAATTATGTAACAAGATGAGACAATGTGTGCATTCCCGGAAATTAGTCCATTCATGTCCTTCCTGGCATACTTAATTTGCTGGAACTCCACTAAACTATTATTTGCAGTGCCATGTTTGCCAAAATGGGCTTGCTACTTTTTCAGGCTTCAAAGAGAAGCTCAGTTGCCAAAGATGATGACCCAGAGGAATGAGTGTCTTCACAGACAGAGTACAGAGATTGAGCTTAGCATTTTCACAAAAAAACAAGTGAAACACCATTGTAAACAAATTATGGATGACTATGCCTTCCCGTGCAAAACGGATGACGATACCTTCCCGTGCAGATGCAATTTACAAAAAGGGTCGACAACGTTTGTATTTCCTAAGGAAACTTAACTTTTTTTAATGTTGACAACACCATTTTGACCTTATTTTACAAGTCTTTTATTGAAAGTGTTCTTTCCTATGGTATGGTATGCTGGTATGGTCACTCTAAAGTGACGCATAAAAGTAAACTGGGTAAAATTGTTAAAACATGTGGGAAAATAATGGGGCGTCAGCAAAATGAGCTTCATAAACTTTATTTAGATAGATTAACAAAGAAAGCGGATAAAGTTTGTACTGACACTACCCACCCCCTCTCAGTTAAGTTCCAAACACTCCCTTCAGGACGCAGGTATAGATACCCCAATATTAGAACGAATAGAGCAAAGAACTCCTTCATCCCCATGGCAATTAACGAATTGAACAAGATGTGGGAGATACATTCATGACATTATGGACTTTCATATTGGGTTAATGGATGCATTTGACCAGTGGTCTGTATTTATTACGTTTTTATTTACATAGTAACTCTATGTTTAGCTATTTATTGAGTGTATTTGTTGTACTGTATGTGTTTTTATTGTAGGCCTATATGTTTTTATGCCATTCATTCTGCTGTGCTGTAAATCAAATTGCCTTTTAAAGGACATCAAAGCTTTCAAGTCAAGTCATGATGGATTTTGCTGTTTCATTCACTAGAATTTGGGTTGCTACCTCAGTGGATTTGCACTTCTTTGTTTCACAATTTCTATAAAGATGAAACCCTTTATCTAGTAAATACTTGAAGTGCTTGAAGTGACCAGGACCCCGTTTCCTGAAAGCATTGTTGCTAACCAGTTAGCAACTTAGTAAATTGCCAATGGGAAATTGCACTGCTACCATGGAAGTTGCTAACTTACTTAGCACCGACACTGTCCAGAAACGCACCCCTGGTTGGTGCATACAGCTGAAACATCACACACACACACACACACACGCACGCACACACACACACTTTCCACTGAAAATAAAATAAAATGACATCTACATGAACTTGCACTACAATGAGTATTTTTCATGAAGTCACAATTAGACATTGCCTTCATCACATACATACACATACACACACTGCATACTGTATATGAACTTAGCGGCATATTCTGTTTGAATTTAGGGAGCTACTTTGCCAGGGATGCCAAGTACTCTCACAGCTACACCTTGGACATTTGCATGAAATCAAACATTGTCTATACATAACCATATCATACATTATACACACAAGCAGTCACAAACACGCATACAATTTTGCATGCAGTGTGGTAGATGGACTTGTGTATTCTGTGTCTGATATTAGGGAGCTAATTTGCCAAGGATGGCAATTCCTCCCATAGCTGCGTGGTGAACATTTACCCAATTAAACATATGTGGCCTAAATGTATGGTACAAAGACTTCTATACAATAGCAATAGGCATACACACACACACACACACACACACACACACACACACACACACACACACGCGCGCACGCATACATTCTTGTATTATGGTATGTAGATGTGTGTATTCTGTGTCTGAGAGCTACTTCACCAGGGATGCCAACTACTCCAATATCTACGCCTAGGACATCATAATTAAATACACAATTAACTATGTACAATATGCACTCTCTCTCACACACACATACACATTTGAATATACAGTTTTACATATGGTGCGTTCTGTGTGTGATTTTAGGGAGCTACTTCGCCAGGGATGCCAAGTATTCCCACAGCTACACGGCGGACGCTGCCTCTGGCCGCAGGTGCATGTTCGTCTGCCGCATCCTGGCAGGCCACTACACCACAGGTGACCCCAGCTACCTGCGGCCGCCCTCCAAGGATGGTGGGGACACCGTCTTCTACGACAGCTGCGTCAACGACTTCCACAACCCCTCCATCTTTGTGATCTTCGAGAAGCACCAGGTGTACCCGGAGTACCTAATTCAGTACGGAGAGGGGTACGCCACCGCCACTGCCACTGCCACTGCCTATGCCCAGCCACGCCCCATCACCCGGTCCGCGCCAGCACCGAGAGCGGCACCGGTGTTCACATCCAACCCAGCACCGACAGCATACTCCTATTCATACGCCTCATCTTCTGCCTCCGCGCGCCCTTCGTCATCTGCTCAGCCACCCACAGCCGCAGCCTATGCTTCCTCCTCCTCCTCTTCCTCACGCAACACCACCTACTACGTCCCGTCTTCCCCCTCTGCCAGATCCACCTCTCCCAGGTCAAAACCTCAGGATAATAAGTGTGTCATAAGTTAGTAGTGAATGCTGCCATTTTTGGTTCTGTCTTTTTCATGAATCTGAGTGAATTAAATGGAGAGTGAGAATGAAGACATTTGGTTGAGCTTAGAGGAAGCTAAGATGAACATGAGGGAAAACACTACATAACAAAATTGCTTTAATTAGATTTGATTAAAGTTAGATTAGTTAGTTAACTAAAATTAGATTTTTAGATTGAAACCACAGCTCTCAGGGTGTCTGTAGAACAACATACCACATGTTTCAAACACACAGGTAGGTCCTGGAAGAGGTTGAAGAGAAAAACCCTGCCATGTCCTGTGCAGCCTGAGGGGGGAGGAATGTGCCCATGGGGAAGGATGTACAACCCCTGGCAAAAAGTGTGGAATCACCTGTAGTGGAGGATGTTCGTACAGTCGTTTTTATTTTATAGAAAAAAGACGGATGACAGAAGTGACACAGAACTGGTCATTTCAAAGGGCAACGGTCTGGCTTTAAGAAACCCCAAAAGAAATCATGAACTGCAATTTTGTTAGTTAGTAATAGTTACTTTTTTTAGAGCAGGCATAGAGAAAAGATATGGAATCATTCAACTCTGTGGAAAAAATATGGATGACAAAACAAAGAAACAAGAACAAACAAATAGATGTAGACAGTAATTGTTTGTTTTTTTGCTGGAATTTTCTGTTTATTTTGTTAATGTTTAAAACTATAACCTTTTTAGCTTTTACCCTAATATCTTTGTGAATGTGAATCAAATGGTTTTATCTGTAAATAGTGTGTGTGCGAGTGGGTGCAGGTATGTTTGACTGCACACATGTATCAAGCCATCAGCCTTAAATAATAAAAATGTATTTTCTATCACATGAAATGAAAATGAATTGAAAAATGATTGATTTTTGACTCCTGTTATATTTGTCATGTCCTTCACATGGAGAAATAAAGGTTCACATTTTGTTTTTGTACCTTAAATGGGTTCTGAACATTCTTCATGATACCATATACACCGTATACAGTAGATGGACAAGATATAAGATGCCAGGCCTGTACATGATTTTAAAAAGTGTTCTGCATATACAATACTCCAGCGACAAGTGAGGTAGAGGGCATTCACAATATCAGTGAAGGAGAAATGGATCCAGAAATGTGTGGTAGGTACTCAAGGTAATTTTATATTGCCTTTAAAGTGAAGAACTGTACATCTTGTCACAAGAGTGGGAAGTAAGAATGTTGAGATTACATGAATATTGAATGATGGTGTACTTTTTTAGAGCTGCTCTATACATAATATTTATCCATAATATATATTTCAGTTTAGCCTACTCCTTTTTTCTGTTATCAGGTATAGATAATACACTTTACTTTAATGTTCCTTTTTTAGTCTATCAGCATGTACAGTATATCACGAAAGTGAATACACCCCTCACAGTTTTGCAGATTTTTGAGTATATCTTTTCATAGGAAAGCATTACAGAAATGTAACTTTGACACAATGATTAGTGACCTTTTAACAACATATTTAACCGCTTAAATTTCTTGTTCACTCAGAAAAAAACAAAATACAGCCATTAATGTTTGAACATGTACTCACAAAAGTGAGTACACCCCAGATTAAAATCCGGTAGAGAAGGGGCTATGTTGGCTCGAATCGTCTCGAAATGAAAAGGGATGACAAGGGAGGTCATCAGTGTGCGTTTCAACCTTTCTTTGCATTGAACTTTTACATTTTGAGTCTGCATCTGGCTTAAATAGATTGGTGTGAGATTTGAATGCAATCCTATGGAGAATATCATGATCTGCTTCAGTAGTCACAGTGCATGTTGACATGCATGTTTCTTTTAGGTGTATTTCAGATTGCCAATGTTGACAGCATTCATGCATCCCCAAACCATGTCAGTCCCACTACCATGCTTGGCTTATGAGAGGATACACCTTTTTTGTAAAACTCACTTGTTTACCACCACACATGCTTGACACCATCTAAAGCAAATTTGTTTATCTTGGTCTCTTCAGATCACACAACATGGTTCCAGTGATCCATATCCTTGGTCTGTTCATCTCTCTTGAGACCAAGATAAACAAATACAAAAAAACATACATTTAAAACAACCACAACACCTTATTAGGAAAAAAACTATTAATTAAAATAAGTGAATGAATGTGGTTTAGAAAAAAAAAACAAATATGACTTTAAAATGTTCCAATGACACAAAAGTATCAAGACCAACACTTTGTTGCAGGTACAATGCAAGTGCATCATGTTAGATGCAAATTAAAGTAGGCTACATGTGTTGCCAAACTGTTTTCTAATTAATGGTCTAGGTCCTTAAAATACAGTGTAAGCCAGGCATGGGAACAATCTGCAATCTAATGTGAACCTAGCCAGTGCTATAAAATATGACACAGATTTCCATTGTTGGCCATCATTGAGAATCACAGATGACTTCCTGTTTGTCCTGATCTGATCGCTGCTGATTACGCCAATTATAGCAAAACTCAGTTTGCTGTAATTATACTGAATTATGTTCTGGATGATAATAGAAATCCAGGCACCCCTGCTACACAGTGCAAGATTACTGCACGAGACAAGGCCCTTAGGCTACTGAGCCTTCGGACCAAGAGAAGGAATAGGGCAGGAGGAGAGAATTATGGAGACCAGGGGCAGAGCTATCGGGAGGGCGAGCAGGGCATTTGCCCCGGGGCCCTCCCTTATTCCTGCTGGGGGCCCCATTGTGAACTTGGCTGGCTATATGGGGGCCCTAAAAGTGTCTTGCCCTGGGGCCCTGTGTACAATTGTTCTGCCACTGATGGAGACGCAGCAGCCAGCGTCAGCAAGACATCTTGGAGGACGGACGACCAGACCAAAAATAAAACCTTTAGATGTAATATGCAGTGTTTAGCATAATATTTACTTGTACCTCGAGACATATTGCGGTGACGACGTGAACAAAAATCAAATAAAAACTCAGATGTAGTTAACTTGTGGCAATGATTAAAATAATATTTACTCGTACTGTATAACACATTTAATAAAAAGGATGCACCTTAGGTCAAAGTGCCTCAGCAGCTTCGCAAATGCTTCAGCACATTCTTACTAGGCCACAGGACAGAAATGCACAGGGCAAGCTTTGTTTTAGTCTGGCGAAATGAGGAAAATACACCAGGACTATGTAGAGCACTTCACCGTGCTTCCAATGGGAGCTCAACTGCTGGAGTGGTACAGTACAAGGAAAGTGTCTTTGTGACAGTCAATCTAGTTTCTCCCATCTTATCCTGCCTCTTGCCTTGGTGTCGCTCCACCGTCATGGAGAAAATCATAAAGTGTCCGTACCGTCAACCCAGGCAGAGCAACGTTTGGGGAGCTTTCCAGCTTTCAACATCCCGAATTCAAATCAGATCATGACCTTTGAATAGCTCTTGCAAGATACTGAATAAAACTTTGATCGTCAACGAAAACAAGCCTTGAAGCATCACAAGTCGATAAGCAACAGGAAAGGAAGGAGGAAGGACCTAGTTTGACTCGCCCCCTCAGTCTCTAAAGCAGGGGTGTCAAACTCATTTCAGTGTCCCGTGTAGTGGTGTTAGCGCACCAGACAAGGATGGAGGATGGCCACAGACATCCAACTAATGCCAAACATTTTTTTTAAAACCCAAATGGCCTGTCATGACAGTGTCATTCAGTGGCGTGCACAGACATTTTGGGGGGGCAGGTGCTCGAGGGCGACGGGGGGGCAAGTGGAACTTCCACCTTCCTGACTATAAATGCTACATATTGTGACATTTTTGTCACACGCACTTGTATATGCAGGGGCGGAGCTATAGGGAGGGCGAGCAGGGCACTTGCCCCTGGGCCCAGGGCCCTCCCATGTTGTTGGTGGGAGCCCTATTATGAGCTTGGCAAGCTGTGTAGGGAGTCCTATAATTGTCTTGCCCTGGGGCCCTGTGTGCAATTGCTCCGCCACTGTGTGTATGATAATGTCAATATGGACCGCTGTACATTGTGATAAAAAAAAACATTCAAAAGGGCATTTTTTGCACAGTAGGGCAAAGGTGCAGGTGCTTTAGCTCAACCTGGTCTCCATATGTGCACTCCTACACAGTAAATTTGCCAGTGTTAATTTTGCAGTGTGAAGGCTTATGAACACTATTGGAGTAATTCCAACACCAAATGGAGTGAGACGCTCTCCACACAGTAAATTCTGTAGTGCTCATTTAACACTTAAAGAGTTGATTTGACATCATTTGGACTTAAATGAACTCTCTAAGTGTTGAATTAATACCGCAACATTTACTGTGCAGTCAGTGACAAATGAAGTTGTTAAATTGTGTGGAGTTAGAAGTACTCCAGAGAGCCCCCGCCTCCTCGAGGTGATGGAGTTTGTCTGCGCCATTGTATGCTCCCCGAAACTGCTTTACTCTTTATAGTGTTAGCTTAACACTATAAATCTAACATCAGTGTTTAACACTGATCTGGAGCAGGACCAAATAGACACTAGAACAGTGTTAATTTTAACTCTTTAAGTGTTATTTTAGCACTACAAAATTTACTGTGATATGAGCTCAGGGGCCACATACAGCCGATTTTGTCTCAAGTGGGCTGGACTAGTAACGTAATTGTGCCTGGCACACCCAACCCAAACATCTACATGGGTAAACGCACTGAAAATTAATTTGTGATTAGATGAAGTGATTAATTGCAATGATTCTTGCTTGAGACATTAATCAATACCTTACTGACATGGGGACCGAAACATTTTTTAATTTGGTTTTGCTTTGGCCCTATTGTAATGTGTGCAAGCAGAATTTTGGTCACAACCTCAACATTACAACAAGGTTTCCCCGCTGTCAAGCAGCTCTGAGCAGCCTTTTTGAAGGGGATTTTCCCCCATTCAATAATCTGATTGGTAAACACTTTAAAACGTATTCTCTTCTTCTCTTGGCATAATATCGTGTCCACAACTTATCCCCCTTGTCCAGAGAAAGACAAAAAAAATCCTTGCCCTGAAAATCGGGAATATAGATGGAAAACGAAAGCATCGCAGCCAGTGGGCAAAGTGGTCTTATTTTGGTGTATCAAGATTTAGGTTATGCTCTATACCAGGACCAGCAAGAGGGCCCTACTGAGACCGTCCTGTCTATTAGAGGTTTGCCAAGCCAAGATCCATCAACACGCATAGTGGAACAGCCAGTCTACTGTAGCCTACCAGGCGAGTCCTCCTTGTA